>NW_026726272.1:0-41703 GCF_029784015.1 Lycium ferocissimum | reverse complement strand
ATTTTTAGTTATATAGCTATATGTGTGTGCACAAGTTGTAGTATCATAAAGGAAGATGAAGACTCGACGAAAGAAGAAAGGAAAGGGTGTACTTTGTGAGGATTTCATGTTAAGAACAAGAGCTGACAGAACACTAGAAGGAATATAATGCATAGCTGCGATGCAAACAAGTAGTTAAGGAGAATTACGGGACAAATGAGCTAAGATAATAAAAGGACAAGTCGTGGGAATGGATGGCGTTGAATTTCAACTTTCAATGGTATAGTATAGACATAAATAGAAATTCAGAACCTAGAGCAAGAAGAATTTCAAGGATATTAAGAAAATAGTCGTGGAGAAAGACTAGGGCTAAAAGAGCGTGGTATAGTCGGACACTCCATAAAGGGCTTAATGAATTCCGATGTCCCCATTAATTCATTAACCTGGGGGGCTACTAATCATGAGAGGTAGAAGTGAAAAGACAATAAAGAAGGCGTTTGGATTGTATCCGATATGTATAAGCATTTTGATTTGATACAAGAACCCAACTAGCTAAAAGGAAAACAAGTTAAACCATAATATGAAAAGAACTCCGGCATTATATGGAATAGAGGAGTTGAAGGATCGCTAAGGTCAGCCAGATGACTATTGTCACGACCCAGCCCTGTAGGCCGTGACTAGTGCCCGATCTGGGCACTCGTACCTATCTATCATTAATACTTAGATCATGGCAAGTAGAATAGAAACGTATACATACAGAAAGTTACGACACCGCGTACATATATACATACATATATCATATATACGGACGAGGGTATACGAACGCAAACATAACGAACAAGCTACCCACAACCCACGTTTATGTCTACAGGCCTCTAACAGTAATAACAGAATCATATGACGGGACAGGGCCCCGCCGTACCCTGAACAAATATGCACAAATGTAACAAAAGACTGTACCAAAATCTGGGCTCCGGACAAGGGAGCTCTTCAAGATAGCTGAATAGGGATCCTAAGCTGGCGGCTCACCCAAACGTGTATCTGTACCTGCGCGGCATGAAACGCAGCCCCCGAAGAGAAGGGGGTCAGTACGAAATATGTACTGAGTATGTAAAGCAGTAAGCACAATAACTGAATCATACGGAAATAAAGAGGACAGAAAAGTAGTACGGTAACCGGATCCCACACAACTTACCTTGAACGTAAATCATGCTTTTCAAAATCATGAATGGACTGAGTATCATAATTAAAGAAATCATCATGAACATATGCATACATAACATGCCCCGGCCCTCTAATGAGGGACGCGGTAAGTAAAATCATCATGTGTATACATGTAACGTGCCCCGGCCCTCTAGTGAGGGACGCGGTGAAAGGAATCATCATATGCCATCCTGGCCACCTCCCCGTCATCACATCATCATCATATGTATATATATATATAACATGCCCCGGCCCTCTAGTGAGGGACGCGGTGAACAATGCAGTGGAATTGCACGAATACATGCCCTGGCCCGGGACGCAGTGAAAGAAATAGCAACAGCTCGCACGAGCAGAGTAGTGAGAAACCATATGCAATGTAAAACATACGATGTTTGCCAAGACTCGAAAGAACAATCCAGACGATAGATCATTTAAAGGAAATCAGACAATAGCCATAAATCATACCTTTCGGAGTTGCGACGAATTATGTCAAAGACAAAACCTTTGGGATCGTTGTACATGGCAAAATATATCATAGAACTCAATGGGATAATCAAAATGATCACTTTTTAATAATCGGAAGTTAGTCAAAAGTCGTTCTTGCATAACGCTCAAAATAAGTCAATTAAGTCAACATGGAAAAATCTCGAAAATTGGGGGGGGGGGGGGGGGGGGGGGGGGGGGGGGGGGGGGGGCCTCGGGTCAAGTCGAGGTGGCGTACGTAAAATCACGAACATTAGGCTTTATGGAGCCACCTATGAAAGTCTCAAGGTAATTCGGTTCCATTTGTGAGAGTTATAAATGTTTAAGCTATTTTTGCAACAAAACATAAAGTATCTAATTCAATTCTATTGAATGAAAAAGGGCCACATCTAAGCTCGGATTCCTAGGAGTAGAGTCGCCCCCGAGGCTCGTATCAAAACCTATTATGCCTAGGACATGCCAAGAGAACAAAAGGTGAAGCTTTACATACCTTATTTGCCGTTTACGCTTGTCCAATTTCAAATCCCGTTTCCTCCAAAATCTATAATTGGTCACATTTACCAAATATTAATCATAAAGCTTTAAGAATTCAATCTCAACCAATATTTGTCTACGGAAATTTGGGCAGCATCTCCCCTATACATACAACATCCCCGAGATTTAAACTCGGCCAAAATAGCAGTAACCATACCAACAACAATATCAACAACATCAACAATCGGCTAGAAATGCATTCTAGCATAAATAGTCTTCTTTTCCAAATAACGCAACAACTCCCAATCTAACTTTGCATTTTCAAATCAATATCAATATTTTCATATTTCATTTACTAACCAAGATCATTCCAATTCAATTCGGAAGCATTTCATATCATTCTACAAAATATTTACAAAATATATGAAAATTTCACCGAAGCCATAATTCATCCGGAACCTCTAATCTTTGACATAAATATTCGTAACACATTTCCATCTCCTCCTTTCATCAACAATATTCATAATTTGCACCTTACAATTCATTTCCATAATTATGCAAATTTCCCAGAACTTCACTAATTTTCCTACAATCATTTTACACCCAATTTTCATGCAATTTTTGGCTAGCATTCTCCCACTTACTCCACAAGACCACTACAACACAATTAACATAACAAATAAAATTTAATTTTTTCTTCTCCAATAACCCCATTTTCGTCCACCCTCATATACATATCTACAACACACAATTTTTATACTTTACATTTCTTTCCATATACTACAACATATACATATAATTCTTCCAATATAAAAGAGTAAAATTTTTACCTTTTTCTAATTTTTCCACTTGCCACAAGAAGCACTTTCTTGCCTCAAAATTTATATCATGATGGAGAGGGTCTTGAGCTTAGTAGGAATATACAAAAATTACAATTTTTGAATCAAAGATGGAAGCCCTCAATTTTTTTCCTCTTTCTTTCCCCTTAGCCGTGACCTCCCTTTTTTTTTCCTCTCAATTTCTTTGTTCTTGAAGTTTCTTGAAATGAATAAGGATAGCCCCCTTTTAATTATTTTATCACATGATTTAAATTAAACATGGGCTTGGACCCATTTTTAGGGCCTATGGCCGGCCACTCTATGGTCTTGGCCTCTTGTTTTCATTTTTTTTTTTTGCCCAATTATTTAGTCCATAATTTTTGGTAATTCATGAAATAAATTTTTAAAATTCCAATTTTGCCCTTAGTCTTTTCCAATATTTCCACATCTAAATTTTTCATAACCAACTTATGTACCAAACAAGATCAATACATAGCATTGTCTTTAACTTGTCATACTTCACTCAAGTTGTCCCTTGTTCAAAATACGGGATATAACATCCTTCCCCCCTTTAGAACATTCGTCCTCGAATGTTCAACTAGTCCCGTAGGGTCTTATAAGGATCTCGGGGGTTTCCCTTATCACCATACATGCAGTTCCATCTATTGATTATATTTCCTTTTCATTTTCCCCCCTTAGCTCCTCAAGTCATCTCCTTTCTGCTACTACTCCGTCCCGATATCTTAACACATGCCATGTCTTTAGTATTCAACATTCTTGCCTCACAACAGTATCTTGAGTTAGACGTCTCCTCCTTGCCGAATCTTATTACGCTTTTCGTGAAGCACATAAATTCTCCCTCTTTCGGTAGCCAACTAATTCCAATCATCTTACTTAATCATCTTATACTCAACTAGTAACGTTATATGCACATTATCTCGGGTTACCTTCTCATCTTTAATTCAACTTCGTTACCATCCCTTTACTCAGGTTTTGCTCCCATTCCGACCATGCCTTATGTGGCAGTCTTCACAAGAATATGAAGAGGTATACAATTTTAGTCCAGAAACACCTTAGTATGGCTTCACTAATCCTTACGTTTTCACTGGGTCGCCTCTCTTATCTCACACCCGGTATCGAAATAGACACTTTGGTCAAACCATAACTATATCCTATTTGTCCTTAGTGCAAATCCTATCTCGGTAACCTAGTTCAACCCATCTTCACTCCTTCCCTTAATGCACCTAAATTATTATCACCATATTGGTATTATTGAATCCGAACTCCTCTCGTTTACTATACTTCCCTTCTACTATTGACGGCTTTTTCTAGTCTTCCCTTTTGCTTTTCATAAGGCGTAACATTATTAACGAATAACCTTATTGCCCACATCTCAACCTTTGGTCCCACACAGTTGTTCTTTTCCTCACAACATAACTGTAGGTTACTCATTATCGTTCTTTTACCGCATTTTTTTGTAAACCCCCACCTCCTAATATCACGTCGTTCAAAATCTCCACATATAAATCCTCGGCACCATCTCAGTTTCTACCCTAATTCCTATCCCCTTTTCATGGCCCTTAGATTTTTCTAACTTATCTCGATAGGAAACCTTACCAGTAGACTGAGCATCCGCATCAACCACGTTGTGGTATTAATTGTCTCTATCCGGCACTTGCATTTCTCGTATCCGCTTCCCCCCTTTAGGGGTGTACTTATATTATTATCTGATCATATTCGCCTTACGCCTACATTTCCCTCTCTCGGTCAGACCGCACTTCTGTTTCGATGTTCCGATCCCTCTTACTATTTATCCGCTCACTCCCTTTCTCTTTCCAATATCACTATGCCAGTACTTCCCAAGTCTACCCTATAGCTGAAACGATATCAAATTACCTTATAACATTCATGCCATTCATTTTTCTTTTCACCTAAACTCTGTTGTTCTGTCCGATTAATGCCTCCCGTATACTGTCACATTAATTACCGGAATACGTTCACCCGCTAGCATAGTCATGCACGGAGTATCACACGCTTTCGGTACACATATATATAACTGTCAGCATCTCACTCACAAAAGATCCCCCAAACACTACTCAAGAGGAAACTCTAGTGCCGTGAGGCACCTTCTTTTTCTTTACCCGATACAGTCCGCTCCGGCCTACGCGACCTTTTAAGATTTCCGCCTACTCAGGATATTCTAGATCCCTTTAGATTACTCTAGCTTTCCATTGCTTCTTATGACTAAAGTCGTGAAACTTTCAGAAACTTCCCAGGAGGGTCACCCATCCTAGAATTCCCCTCACTCTAGCACGCTTAACTTCGGGACTACAACGAAATACGGTGCTCTAACGTTAACATAATCGCGTTCAGCTGACTACTGGACCCTCGCCACGTAATTTGGAGTAAAATAAAGTCTTGACAGATTTCCGGACGCCCTCGTAACACGATTACCGTTCTGCCCCTCTCTCGATTTTTCCTATTCACTGTCACTTCTGGATAATTCCACTTTTCATCCTAGACCCCCGGGTCCGTAATAACAATCAACACACCTTAATTACCGTTGCTTATAAATGCTAGGTTACTAACCCTCAGGTTTCCATCTATCGCTATTACGCAACAATTATATCACAGATACGCACATATAAGAGTATAAATTCTAGTGGGGATTTATGTACCTCTCGGCTTCCACATCCGGTGGTGCCTCACGATCCCGCCTCCTCGTCCAAAGTAAATACGCGGTTCGAAGGACCGCCGGAACTCGGGACTCGCCGCGGCCTCTACCACGGCTCGTTGGTGACGGCACACCGTCCCGTAGGGCGCGCCATAGCCGCGAAGAGACGAACCGACCGACCGACCCAAAGAGGGCCGGATCACCACCGAACCATCCCGATACGGGCAATCCCTCATAACATGGCCATAACGGCCGCAAGTAAAACAAGCGCCCGTGACGCGACGGCACTCCCCCAAATGGCGCCGGCCGCATTGAGGGCACTGAGGCATAGATGGCCTCGTCTGACTCGAGCCCCTACTCGACTGTGACCCCGAAGCTCTGGAACTCGGACCGGCTCCCGAATACCCTGTACTGTCAAACCTCCTGCCCGGGAACCGTGGGGGTGCACTCTGTGCTGGCTGGGACGAATACCCCGTACGCTGCTGAGGCTGCCCGCCTCGAAACTCCCCAGAATATCCTGCCGATCTAGCCCTCTTGGGCTGGCCCCTATCGTGATCCCTGTCAGGCTGGCGCCCTCTACGTCGCTCCTCCATGCCCTGGGCATATGCCTGTACCCGGGCAATATCCATGCCAGGCTGAGAAGCCATCGACATACTGTTATAACCCGTATTTTGTACGTTGGAATAATTTAAGTTGGATTGCGACAAGTTGTGGATAAGACTTTTAATTTTCGATTTTGTTTTTGTTTTAATGCACAAGTTGCATATTCATCTTTTCATTGGTATGGAGTGTTAAGGGTAAATTTGGAATAAGGAAAAGTTTAGGATGTTGAATAAGTTATGTCTTGAAACGTACTATACGTAAATTGTGTACGCCGCCTCATTTGATTCGAGGTGGGCCCACTATTCCCTAATTTCCTCCTATGGCTCCATTTGGCTTATTTCCGTATTACAGTTAAAGGAAACTTTTGGACATCTTTTCGACTACTAAGTAATTGTCAAGTTTTAACTAATCCCTCGATTCCAAGGCATGATTTTCTTCATAAAAGTTCCTAAATGTTTTCCAAAGTATTCATTTATCTCCAAATCCAAGTTGTACGGTTTTGAAAGTTTTCATGACTAAAGCAATGACTATGATTCTATGATGACAATGAAGATGTCAGATATGAGAAAATGTCGATGACACGACATGACATGATATGATATGACATGACACGATATGACATGATATGATATGATACGAAATGACATGTTCTACGTTCTCTTAATGTTATTCTCCGTTGGTAGTCTCGCCTTATGATTATCGATCCTTCAAGGTGGGACAAAGCGGCCATGATTACTCCATAATGCGATCGGAGGTTTCCGACCTTTCGTCACTCCGATGGATACATGACTTTCTTTGGGCTCTCATGCCTTTTATACTGTATATGGGTTGGGGGGATGGGATACATGTATATGTGGGGAATGGGAAGGGACACATGTTTCATTGCCACCTGTCGGTTCTTATCATCCCGGACGCGGGATGCCGGACGCGGGATATATGGGCGTCGACGTATTTCGGCGCTATGTGGGTGAGCCGGCTTGTTCGGCGCTATGATACCATTGACCGGACAAGCATGCATGGCATCCGCCCCCCGGGGGCACTCGTATGCACGGGTCACGGCTTTACATGATATGATTCATGCACGGAGTTAACAGCTTTACGATATATGATCCTAATGTACCGATTCTGACTTTACATGATATGATCCACGTATACGGGTTACGGTTTACATGATATGATCCATATGTACGGCTAACTCCCCCGACACATGATATGTCTCATATGTACGGATACTCTCTCTACATGATATACTCTACACATCTCCATCGTTGTTGCACACTGATTACGTTTCTTTCTATGTTACCATCCATGCCTTACATACTCGGTACATTGCTCGTGCGACGCCCCTTTTGTGGGCGCGCGTTTCATGCCACGCGGGTACACCGAATGAGTAGAAACCATTACGGAGACGTTCCGGCGGATTGGCGAGCTCCACTTCATTCGGGTACATATTGCCGAGTCGAATATCTACGCTACGATCCGGAATAAAGTTAGAACTTTGCGGACAGAGTCGTGAGTCTAGAGTGACGAGTTTTAAAACGGCCCCACTAGCCGATGTGTTTTATTATACATTATGTTACGGGTCCTTACGCTTACGGTGTGTTTAGTTTGAAAAACGACGAAAAGATTTTGCAAATTTTACTATGTATTTTACTTTCATTTGATTTAAGTATCCAAAGAGAATACGTGAGTAATACGAGACAGCGGGTTCGCTCGGCTCTGAGTAAGGGGTCGGGTGCCCATCACACCCTAGTGAGATAGGGGTGTGACAAAGGTTTGAAAAGGGAATACCCGAGATAAGTTGAAGTAAATATAACATTTCAAGAGGACTTTGGACGCTTACCGTCGGAATAAAAGTCCTCAATTGAGATTGGAAATAAGGATATGAGGCAAAGTATAAACGGGCAATGGCGCGGCATAAACATACCCCACAAAAAGGGGCCTGAGAGAAATGCAAGAGTGGATAGGAGCAAATGCGGTAGTGTGTTTGATATAAACGCTTGGGCTACAAATGAGACCGAGAAGTGAGTTAGTAAGGTCGGGAAAACCGACAATAAGTGGATAAAAGTCCGGATAATGTTTAAGGTAGTGTACCTTTGCACGGACTTTGAATAATACGACGCCGGAAAATGGATGTGTATGAAGAGAAGAGTATGACAAGAGAATGGTATTAGGCGACTTAAGAGATAGTATAAGGGATGGCGATAGCTATGAAAAGGGAGCTCCCCGAGGTGCTGAGACCCGTAAAGGCTAGTTGAACATTCGGGACGAATGTTCTAAAAAAAAACATGTTATATCCCGTATTTTTTACGTTGGAATAATTTAAGTTGGATTGCGACAAGTTGTGGATAAGACTTTTAATTTCCGATTTTGTTTTTGTTTTAATGCACAAGTTGCATATTCATCTTTTCATTGGTATGGAGTGTTAAGGGTAAATTTGGAATAAGGAAAAGTTTAGGATGTTGAATAATTATGTCTTGAAACGTACTATACGTAAATTGTGTACGCCGCCTCATTATGATTCGAGGTGGGCCCACTATTCCCTAATTTCCTCATGGGCTCCATTTGGCTTATTTCCGTATTACGATTAAAATAGGAAACTTTTGGACATCTTTTCGACTACTCGGTAATAGATAAGGCATAACTAATCCCTCGATTCCAAGGCATGATTTTCTTCATAAAAGTTCCTAAATGTTTTCAAATTCAGCTATCTCCGAATCCAAGTTGTACATTTTTGAAAGTTTTCATGACTAAACAATGACTATGATTCTATGATGACAATGAAGATGTCGGATCCTGAGAAAATGTCGATGACACGACATGACATGATATGATATGACATGACACGATATGACATGATATGATATGATACGAAATGACATGTTTTACGTTCTCTTAATGTTATTCTCTAGTTGGTAGTCTCGTAATGATTATCGATCCTTCAGGTGGGACTTTCGGCCATATATATGTACTCGCGAATAATGCGATCGGAGTTTCGGAAAATTTCGTCACTCATGGATACATGACTTTCTCATTTTCGTAATATAATAGCGTTATCACATTCATATGGGTTGGGGGGATACATAGCGTATATATGTAATAGAAGGAAAAAGGACACGTCATCACATACCCGTGCCGCGCTTACCATCCCGGACGCGTCCATCCAAACTTGTGATATACATTCAAGAGAGTTGTGGGTGAGCGTTGCGGCCATATATACCAATCCTTCAAACAAATGTTTATCCGTACCCGGCACTCTACACAGTCAGGCTCATGAATATATTCCTATACCCGACTTTACGATATGATCTATGTACCGTTATGACTTAATGATATGATCCACGTATCTACGGAATTCACGGTTTTACCATATATAAATATATATACAATTATTCTAGCAACACCATATATTCGATTCAATTCAATCTCTTACATGATATGGCAACATACGTCTAATCAACATGATTATGTTTCTTTCTATGTTACCATCCGTGCCTTACATACTCGGTCATTGCTTGTCTTCATTACGCGTGAGGTGCGTAGTACAATCGGATACATATCCATTACGGATGTTCCGAGCTTATGAGCTCCAATTCATTCGGAGTGTTGCCACAACTTACTACTCACCATAGGGAATTAGGGAACTTTGCACAAGATGCCTTATGAAAGAAGGGCGGGCCTGCGGCCACTAGCTTGTTTTATTAACATTATGTTACGGGGTCTACGCTTACGTACTATTTAGTTTGACAAAACTCCATTTTGCCATGAATTTTACTATGTTTTTACTTTCATTTGATTTAAGTATCCAACAAAGAGAATACGTGAGTCATTCACGATACACGTTATCTAGGTTTCACAATACACACAATCTCAGCCATGCATGAGATACACGGCCACACGACTTTGTCCATTTGTCTAAAGTGTCTCATTCACTTTTCTTAATACTCATAACACATTTATCTCTCCAGACAACATTGCTGAGGATATACTCCAACTATTTTTTTTTCCTTCAAATGTCACTTTCTCATTCATAACCCATTTTGCTATTCTGCTTTTAAGACCAAGTAAAGCTCCCAAATCCTTCCATGTGTATCACCTAAATATCATGAATCTTACCTTAGATGTTTTAGGAACCAAGCCTTGGTTGCAATCCTCCTCTCTCTAATAAAGTATTTTTCTCCATAGGATTTCTTTCCTTACATGAACTGATTTAACTTATATTATATATATATATATATATATATATATATATATATAAATATGTCCCCTAACTAGTCTTGTCCTCATATTTGACTTGAAAAATCCGAGGTGAGTAGTCGTCCATGGAGGTGTCAAATGTCCCCTTTTTCCTCGCCACGGACCGTCCCTCACCGATCGAACGCTAGGAGACTCTGGAGCAAAGCTTTGGTCCATTACGATCATTTGTAATTCTTAACCCTCCTTTCTTTCGATTTCTAGAATTTTCTTCTCAACTTTTCTCTGCGACCGAAATTTTCTATAATAGCGGCGGATGACCACTTGTCTTATTATTATTTAAACTTTGGTCATCTATTAAGAATTTTCTACGATCTATCATTCCTAATTTTTCCACTAATCATGTGACAAGCAACTCTAATAGATTTTCCCATATACCACATTTGTACACACAAAGGTCAAAATAATGTCCATCGTACCAACTTGTACACATCATACATAGAATATATCATATATACGGAACTTCTCACCATTGTCTCACACATATACATACAAATCATATATACGGGCTACGGAAACATGTTGCTTACCCACAACCCACGTTTATGTCTACGGGCCTCTAACGGTAATAACGGAATCATATGACGGGACGGGCCGCCGTACCCCGAACAAATATATACAAATGTAACAAAAAATCTTTGTGCAAAATCTGGGCTCCGGACAAGGGAGCTCTTCAAGATAGTGAATAGGCATCCTAAGTGGCGGCTCACGAACGTGTATCCGTATGTACGCGGCATGAAACGCAGCCCACGACCGAGAAGGGGGTCAGTACGAATATGTACTGAGTATGTAAAGCAGTAAGCACAATAACTGAATCATACGGAAATAAAGAGGACAGAAAAGTAGTACGGTAACCGGATCCCACAAAACTTACCTTGAACGTAAATCATGCTTTTCAAAATCATGAATGGACTGAGTATCATAATTAAAGAAATCATCATGAACATATGCATACATAACATGCCCCGGCCCTCTAATGAGGGACGCGGTAAGTAAAATCATCATGTGTATACATGTAACGTGCCCGGCCCCTCTGCGAGGGACGCGGTGAAAGGAATCATCATATGCCATCCCCGGCCACCTCCCCGTCACCACTATATATATATATATATATATATATATATATATATATATATAACATGCCCCGACCCTACAGTGAGGGACGCGGTGAACAATGCGGGGGAACTGCACGAATACATGCCCGGCCCGGGACGCGAGTGAAAGAAATAGCAACGACTCGCACGAGCGAGTAGTGAGAAACCATATGCAATGTAAAACATACGATGTTTTCCAAGACTCGAAAGAACAATCCAGACGATAGATCATTTAAAGGAAATCAGACAATAGCCATAAATCATACCTTTCGGAGTTGCGACGAATTATGTCAAAGACAAAACCTTTGGGATCGTTGTACATGGCAAAATATATCATAGAACTCAATGGGATAATCAAAATGATCACTTTTTAATAATCGGAAGTTAGTCAAAAGTCGTTCTTGCATAACGCTCAAAATAAGTCAATTAAGTCAACATGGAAAAATCTCGGAAATTGGGGGGGGGGGGGCACCTCGGGTCAAGTCGAGGTGGCGTACGTAAAATCACGAACATTAGGCTTTATGGATCCACCTATGAAAGTCTCAAGGTAATTCGGTTCCATTTGTGAGAGTTATAAATGTTTAAGCTATTTTTGCAACAAAACATAAAGTATCTAATTCAATTCTATTGAATGAAAAAGGGCCACATCTAAGCTCGGATTCCTAGGAGTAGAGTCGCCCCCGAGGCTCGTATCAAAACCTATTATGCCTAGGACATGCCAAGAGAACAAAAGGTGAAGCTTTACATACCTTATTTGCCGTTTACGCTTGTCCAATTTCAAATCCCGTTTCCTCCAAAATCTATAATTGGTCACATTTACCAAATATTAATTATAAAGCTTTAAGAATTCAATCTCAACCAATATTTGTCTACGGAAATTTGGCAGATCTCCCCCTATACATACAACATCCCCGAGATTTAAACTCGGCCAAAATAGCAAGAACCTACCAACAACAATATCAACAACATCAACAATCGGCTAGAAATGCATTCTAGCATAAATAGTCTTCTTTCCAAATAACGCAACAACTCCCAATCTAACTTTGCATTTTCAAATCAATATCAATATTTTCATATTTCATTTACTAACCAAGATCATTCCAATTCAATTCGGAAGCATTTCATATCATTCAACAAAATATTTACAAAATATACAAAAATATATGAAAATTTCACCGAAGCCATAATTCATCCGGAACCTCTAATCTTTGACATAAATATTCGTAACACATTTCCATCTCCTCCTTTCATCAACAATATTCATAATTTGCACCTTACAATTCATTTCCATAATTATGCAAATTTCATAACTTCACTAATTTTCCTACAATCATTTTACACCCAATTTTCATGCAATTTTTGGCTAGCATTCTCCCACTTACTCCACAAGACCACTACAACACAATTAACATAACAAATAAAATTTAATTTTTCTTCTCCAATAACCCCATTTTCGTCCACCCTCATATATATCTACAACACACAATTTTTATACTTTACATTTCTTTCCATATACTACAACATATACATATAATTCTTCCAATATAAAAGAGTAAATTTTTACCTTTTTCTAATTTTTCCACTTGCCACAAGAAGCACTTTCTTGCCTCAAAATTTATATCATGATGGAGAGGGTCTTGAGCTTAGTAGAAATATACAAAAATTACAATTTTTTAATCAAAGATGGAAGCCCTCAATTTTTTTCCTCTTTCTTTCCCCTTAGCCGTGACCTCCCTTTTTTTTTTCTCTCAATTTCTTTGTTCTTGAAGTTTCTTGAAATGAATAAGGATAGCCCCCTTTTAATTATTTTATCACATGATTTAAATTAAACATGGGCTTGGACCCATTTTTAGGGCCTATGGCCGGCCACTCTATGGTCTTGGCCTCTTGTTTTCATTTTTTTTTTTGCCCAATTATTTAGTCCATAATTTTTGGTAATTCATGAAATAAATTTTTAAAATTCCAATTTTGCCCTTAGTCTTTTCCAATATTTCCACATCTAAATTTTTTATAACCAACTTATGTACCAAACAAGATCAAACATTGTCCTTAACTTGTCATACTTCACTCAAGTTGTCCCTTGTTCAAAATACGGGATATAACAACTATCAAAGACGGTTAACACTCAAAGGTTACAGTATATGAAAACATCCTTTAAAAGGGGGGGAGAACAAATTCAGTTATAAGATGAGCTACAATATTACGAAGCTCAAGAAAGGGAAATCTTAGCACCAAGAAGCAAGCAAGGAAGAGTGCCATATCTGAACAAGGGAATTTGTCTACTAGTAGAGAAATACGGAGAAAGGCAAAAGAGTATGACAATTTAGAGTGCTCGTAGACTGGCAGGGAGCCATAGTAATCATGAGTTAAGACCATCTTAATGGCAATAGGTCCCAGGACAGTAACTAGATATCAATTGACCACTGAGTACATACATAAGAACATGAGGATATGGAACTAATGAATAAGTTCGATAGAGAATTAGGAGGATATGAAAGAAGACTAATGATCCCATACTATAAGAGCATGGAGATCAGGAACTAGAGGAGGACAACTATTTCAAGAAACTAATTAAAGCGTCGTAAGCTCGCAAGCTACAACATTTGAGGACGAATGTTCCTAAGGGGGGGAAGGATGTTACACCTTGCATTATCAGAGCATGAGCATGCCACGTACTTCACCATATTATGGAGTATCGGAGACGTTCCATGAAGTTTTGGAAGGTACAAGCCACGGGAAGTTCGTAACAATGAAGTAAAGGATGAATTACGATCTCGTAAGTCTTAACCGGAAAGGACAACCTTGAAACCAAAGGACATGACCATTATCAAGTATGATTAATGATAAATATCATGTATGGAGAGTTTTAGAAGATTCCGGGACCAAGCAAAGCGAAGAAAATAAGTTTGTCGAAAAATTGGAAAAAAAAAAAAAAAGTTGGCAGAATTCTGGACAGAATTTTGGGTCAATTTTGGAGGGGTATATCTCCGAGTATATGAGGAGTTTTAAAGTTTTTCAAAAGCCTAAAATGAAGTTCATCGAGTCTAGTTTCCAATGCAACAAACCGCTCATCGATAATACATTGGAGTAGAGAATTATGGACGTTACAAAGTCGGGCGAAAACGGAGTGTAAACGCGTGCTACGATCATCGCTACGATGAAATGCTACAGTAAAATGCTACAGTGACCCGACCCGAATTTGACCCCTATAAAAAGGGTGATAAACCCCTTTTTTCACCAGATTTCAGCCCAGAAATTATAAGAGAGGGAGTGAGGAGTCAAAAGAGAGCAATTTTTAAGTAGCGGATTAGTGATTTAGGTCCGGGTAACTCATGGTTGTGACTCTAGTATTGTTTTGCGGTGAATTTTAGCGTGGATATTGAGGATATTGCCGTCATAACAAGAAAAAAGTATGAATCTTTCTCTTTTGGTATTATCTAAGGCCTATTCTCGGAGACAACGTCGTTAAATAATTGTGTAGTAAGTTGGTTAGTTATGGAAGTTGAAAAAATAGCGTACGTCGTTTTCTGGTATATATTGGTGTTGGAAATGATATTATTGATGTTGGTATTGTTATTGTTGTTGTTGGTTGGTGAATTGAGATTTCGAGCTAGGCATATAAACAGGGGAGATGCTGTCCGATTTCGCCAAGATATAAAATAGTTTGACTTAAAAGCTTAGCACAAATATACTACGATAAGTCTAACGATTGTGTGAATCCGATTAAATGTAGACTTGCGAGCTCGGACGAATAAGTGTAGATAATTAGAGGCTAAACAGGTATGTTAAGGCTCGTCCCTTTCTTTCAAAGGCATGATTCCTATGGTACGATTCCATAAGTGTTTCCATAACCTCCTTGATTCCAAAAGCTAGAAGTTATGACTCTTAAAGCTTCTTATGATGTTAAAAATGAGAATGATTATATGAGGATTACGTTGAGGATGATTTTATGCTTAAAGGTCTCAAATATGATTTCAACGATGATGTGAAAATGTTAAGCTATTTCATGATTTTCTCGAATTATTTCATTGTTGTTGATCTCACCTTATAAATTGTTCCTTCAAGGTGGCATAGAGCGATAGTTTTTAGTTGAACTCCTATGCATGCCATGAGTGTAATAAATGTATATAGCTATTTTGTGACATTACAGAGTTCTATTATTTCATTTTGATTATGCACTGCACTCATTTTCATTCTTCATGCATAGATAAGGCACAACTGACAGGGGGTGACGCTGTGACCTTTATTAATATATATATATATATATAAGGCACAGTTGACAGGGGGTGACGCTGTGACCTTTGTTGTATATATATAAAGCACGATTGACGGGGGGTATGATTGTGACCGTTCTTTGTATATATATAAAACACGATTAACGGATTGACCTCGTGACCTTTGTTGTGTGTATATGTGGCACGGTTGACGGGGGTGACGTTGTGGCCTTTGTTGTGATGTGTATATGTATGGAAATGTGACGGGGGAGTACTGTGTGGCCTTTGTTGTGATGTGTATATGTAGGGCACAGTTGACAGGGGGTGACGCTGTGGCCCTTGTTGTGGTGTGTATTTATATGGCACAGTTGACAGGGGGTGACGCTGTGACCTTTGTTGTGACATTTCTATGGATATATGTGTTTCTTTTATATAGCTGTACTGATGCATTTATTTTGCCCATTCATTGACATGTTTCAAATGTTTTCTAAGATTTTATGTACATGTTGATTTCATGTCTTACATACTCAGTACACTATTTGTACTAACCCCACTTTTCTTTGGAAGTGCGTTTCATGCCGCGGTACGGACACTCGGTTCGGTGATCCTCCGGTTTAAGACTTGACTCGAGTTTGCTTGGAGGGACTCTAGTGTTTCGGAGCTCGAGTCGTTTTGGTACGGATCCTTTGACATAGGCTTTGTTATACTCTTAGAGGTCTGTAGACGTATGTGGGTTGCGTATATACGGTTTGATCAGCTATGCAGATGTAGTTCGTCTTGGATATTCTGGTGCATAGTGGTAGCCTTATCGGCTTGCATATTTTGTTATGTTTAGTTAGCTGTGACTTCTCAAGAGACAGGTTCTTTTTTATGTATGATATGATGAGTTTACAACGTCTTTTACGGTGCCATATTGTTTCCAGGTTTCGGTACGATCATATCGAGCGAGCTCGTATACGGTGTCCGATTCGGATCGGTCATGGCCCATCGGTTTGGGTCGTGACACAGGATGCCAACCAATCCATACCCATGATCACATTGAAATCAATCATGTCAAACTCAATCAAATCTGCTAAGGTACGGTGATTACAAACTATTACTACACAGCCTCGATATATACGTCTAGCTATGACTGGATCACCAACTGGTGTCGACACCTCAAACAGTTTAATCGATTTAGGTGCTATCCCAAAGTTGCTGGCGACAAATGGAGTAACATATGATAAAGTGGAACCTGGGTCAATCGGGCATACACATCGAGAAGCGAGACCGATAATATGCACGTGACGACATCAGGGGACGACTCATGGTCTTGCTTATCGGCTAGTGCGTATACACGGTGCTGAGGACCGCTCGAGCTGGATGCTCTACTCCTCCCTCTATCTCGTCATCCTGGTGGAAAGCTTGCCTTGAACGGCGCACTACAGAAGATGAACTAGCCACAGACCTTGTAGGCTGAACTATACCCCCACTCTCTCTCTCATCGGACACTGCCGCATCCTATGACCTGGCTAGCCACAAGCATAACAAAAATATCCGAGCCCCGGCCCGACATCCGGCTGATGTAACTTGGCAAAGCCGGACACACCGCGGCAAGGGGGGTCTCATCTGGCCCGACTCGGGTATGTGCTGAGAGCCTGATGCTTTAAAACTCTAGCCCGCTCCCGAATAAGAAGACCGATCAAACCTCGGACCTGAAAACCGCGGAGGTACACTCCTTAACGAATAAAATGGATATCGGGAATACTGTTGTCTCTG
The DNA here is from genome assembly GCF_029784015.1 of Lycium ferocissimum. Classification (NCBI taxonomy): domain Eukaryota; kingdom Viridiplantae; phylum Streptophyta; class Magnoliopsida; order Solanales; family Solanaceae; genus Lycium; species Lycium ferocissimum. The sequence continues at coordinate 24,149 of NW_026726272.1, read as the reverse complement.
TCCTCCCTTGAACTCACCCTCGATATCTAAAGATCTGGCCCTCTTGCCATGGCCCCGGTCACGGTCACTCTCTGTCCTCCTCCTCGATGCTTACGATCTTCCAGTTACCCGCGCATACGCTGTATACGGGAGATATCCATGCCTAGTCAGCATGTCTGGCGCCGTACAAGCATCTATCAAATGTAGCCCTAGACCAGCCACAAAATGATGAACTCTGTCCTCCATCTCAGCCATCATAGCTGGGGCATATCTAGCCATAGAATCAAAATACACACAATACTCCCGACATATATACGTTTGCTCGTACGCGAAACCTATCTGCTCAGGCTCGTCGGACTTCTAGAGGTAAATAATGGCGAATAAAAGCATCTGAAAACTCTCACCAAATAGCTGGAGGGGCATTCTCTCCCCTAGATAGCTCCCAAGTTTGATACCACTGTACTGCAATATCACGAAGCCAACTCTACAGACTCGACCCCATCCGTGTGCATAACCCTTAAGGTCCTCTGTATACCATCAACGAAATCTTGGGGGTCCATATTTTGCTTTATCACAGAAAACTCTGGAGGATCTAACCCGAGGAAAGTCTTAACTCTCGAACTACCAGCCCGGTCTACTTGATCAACACTAGCTCTCTGCCCTGAGTGTTACACCCCCTACCTCGGAGAAGCACTGGTTAAATTTGAATATAAGCATTCTAAGCTATGGCTAGGTAAAACAACTTTGGATTGTGTGGAATGAAGCATTATTAAGTATATTATTTAAGTAAAGGATGAATTATGATCTTGTAAGTCGTAACCGGGAAGGACAACCTTTGAACTAAAGGACATGACCATTATCAAGTATGATTAATGATAAATATCATGTATGGAGAGTTTCAGGAGGTTCCGGGATCAAGCGAATCAAAGAAAATAAGTTTGTCGAAAATTTGAAAAAAAAAAAAAAAGTTGCCAGAATTTTGGGTCAACTTTGGAGGGGTATATCTCTTATTATATTAGGAGTTTTAAGGTGTTTCAAAATCCTAAAATGAAGTTCGTTGAGTCTAGTTTTCAAATCAACAAACCTCTCATCGATACGACATCGGAGTAGAGAATTATGGACATTACGAGTTAGGGTGGCGAGCGAAATCGTGCTACGATCTTTAACTACGGTGACCTAGGCAGAGATTTAGAAACTTATAAAAGGGGAAAACCCCCATTTTTTCACCAAAAAATCAGATCAAAGGCTCAGCCCACACAAAGGGCAATTATGTCATAAAAAGTTGAGGGTTTGAAGTGATTTTGGTTAACCGAGGCTCGGGTAGTGTATAGTTATGGTTCTAGTATTGTTTTGCGGTAGATTTGGCATGAATTCAAAGTGGATATTGAAGATATTGCTGTCTTAACAAGAATAAGGTATGAATTCTCCTTATTAATATTGATTTCAGTTTATTTACGGAGATAAAGTTATTAAATAGTCGTATAACGAGTTGGTTAGTTCAGAAACTTGGAAAACATCGTGTGAGATGTTTTATGGAGACTATTGTTGTTGATAATGTTGTTGTGATGTTGGTATTGTTGATGTTGTTGTTGGTTATTGGATTGTGATTTTGGGCTAGGCATATAAACAGGAGAGATACTGCCCGAATTTCAGTAACTATAGATAGATTTGTTTGAAGGATTAAGTTAAGCGTATAAAGGTGAGTCTAACAATAGTATAAATTTTCTTGAATATAGATTTACGAGCCTGGGAGGACAAGTGTTGAGTAGTTAAAGTTAAGGCGACCAAAAAGGTATGTTAAAGGCTAGTCCCTTTCTTTCAAAAGGCATGATTCCTATGTTATGATTCCATAAATGTTTCCATAACCTCCTTGTTTTCAAAAGTTAGAAGTTCATAATTCTTAAAAACTTCTTATGATACTAAATACGAGATGTTTTCTATGATGTACATGATGATGATGATTTTAATTCTAGAAATTCCAAAGCTTATGATTTTAATGCCATTATGAGATTATTGAGCCTATTTCATGATTTGTCAATTTTTTTCATTGTTTTTGGTCTCACCTTATGTTACTTGTTCCTTCAAGGTGAGATATAGCGATAATGATTGTTCCATAATATAATCGGAGGCTACGAGCCTTACGTCACTCCGATAGAGAAGTAACATTTAATTGGGCTCTCGTGCATGTTATATGTATTTATATATGTGTAATTTAGATACTTACCGCACCTTAATAGCCGGACAAGACTGCGCCTTAATGGCCGGACAAGATACTATATATATTTCATCGCGCCTACATGGCCAGACAAGACTACGCCTTAATGGCCGGACAAGATACTATATATATTTCACCGCGCCTACATGGCCGGACAAGACCGCCCCTTAATGGCCGGACAAGATACTATATATATTTCACTGCGCCTTAATGGCCGGACAAGACCGCGCCTTAATGGCCAGACAAGATGCTATATATATTACCGCGCCTTAACGGCCGGACAAGATGTTATATATGTATACATGGAAAAGTCTTGTTTTTAAAACGCTAAGCATGCACGACATCCGCCTTAAAAAGGCATTCAGAGGCACAGGTTGATCTCTTTTATATTACTTTATCTTCAGACTTTCATTATGTTATTTTCCATGTTCGGTATCTCTTACTATGTTACTATTCATGCCTTACATACTCGGTACAGCTCGTTCGTACGCGGCGTCCGCTGCTTGTGGACGTTGCGTTCATGCCCGCAAGTCGGATAGTCATTCGGATGAGCCGGACCCGGTAAGGATCTCCTCAACCGCGCCGTCGGTGCGCTCCACTTGATCCGGAGGCGTATGACTTTTGGTATGCTATTTATGAGGTGTACAGATGTGGGTATGACGGGGCCTTGTCCCGTCTTTCTACATCTACACTCCATAGAGGTCTGTAGACAGCTGTATATAATGGGAATATCATATAGCTTTGTGGTCTCCTATTTTTCGTGCAGCGCATGTAGTGGCCATGTCGGACTGTGTTGTCATCCGTTGCACGTATTCCTATATATACATATCCATGTGTATAAATTATGAGTTTTTCGAGACTGAGTTTATTGCATAACTTTTGCAGCAGATGCTATCGCTCATATATGATTTAGAAATGGGCCACAAGGTTATTCAACATATGGCAAGTACAAGTTTAGGGGTGCTTGGTCAGCAGTGATCGGGCACTCGTCACAGTCCATGGGTTTGGGTCGTGACACTGAGCCTGGACGGCTACCAATCTAGTCAATAATCATACAGCATCCCGCACGTCCTGGCCCGGTGCATCTGGCTGAGGAAGCCGGGGGCAGAAGCGACGGAGGCGGGGTATGCGATGTCTCAGACGGGCTCTCACTCTGAATCTCATCCTGAGCCCTAGTAGCCTGCCGAGTACGGCTAGTGGCCTCACCTGCCGCTCTCTTGCCCTTCTGGGCAGCTGTAGCTTTCTTGTGGGGCATCGCTGAAATCAGAACAATTCATCAGAAAGCGAACGCTTAACACATGGCTCTATCGCACGATCTAGGAGTGAAAGAATGACATCATCCTAAATGTCCTGTAGCCTCCTGTTTATAAGTGTGGTGCATAATACACCCATAAATAGACTCTACTAGACACGGTAGACAAACTGACCCTATGACGGAATCGCTTTGATACCAAACACATCACGACCCGATTAGTCGTGTGAGTGTCGACCGGCTAGTGACCAAACACCCATATACACATATCTGAACATCAAGGGCCCATAAGTTACCTAAACTAATCTCATACTGCCTCAGGAAGGGGGGGGGGTGACATCATGAACTTTGTACAATCTGAATATATATATACATATACATGCTGAAGGAGTAGTGCAAGCCAGATAGGCTACTACATATACTGTACACAAAAGAATAGAAGCCAACAAGGCTACATCCTCTGACCAATACATACAAGCGTCTCTGGACCTCTCGAATAAAGCCGTAAAGGACGGGACGGGGGGCTTTGTCATACCCATATGCATACATCTTAAAAGGGCGGCATACCAAAGGCGAAATTTGCGACTCCGTCGAATGGAGTGCCCGACAAGTTTGTTGGATATAGAGGTCCCTGCGAAATGGACCACCTGTCGGTCTACTCGAACACAGGGCATGAATGCAGGGCCCCGATCAACAGGGAGTCAATACGGATAATGTACTGAGTATGTAAGGCATAAAACAACATGTAAATATATAAGAATCATGAGTAAAATCTGAACTCATAAGCTGAAATGAATATCTGCATGTATTTTTATGAAATAGTATTTGTGTGTATCTGCATAAATCTGTATAACTGACAATGCCTCTGTGGACGCATAATATGCATGCCCTCAATGATAATCATGCTTATGTATATATATATATATAGGTCATAGTGCTGAGGAACGTTCAGCCCAATCCATATCCCATATAATAGTGTCGAGGAACGTACAGCCCGATCCATATATCATATAATAATACGGAGGAACGTCCGGCCATCCATTTATCATATAATAATGCGAAGGAATGTATGGCCCGTCCAACACCTTGGAAAATCCCCCGTACATGTACAGAATATGATAATAGAGGACATGTCGTATACAATGTTTTCACGAGTAGGAGAGAGTATTAGATGACCCTTAATGCGATTTTAAAGGCATACGATGCAAGGATAGAAAGTTGATAAGGAAGGCGGATCATACGTTGTGTATCGGATAAGAATTTTGAATAACGAGTCCACGATGGCATAATGATGTCTTAGAGAAGATTAATAATGCCCCTAATATTGATATTGAAGTGTTAAACAAGTTCCAAGAATGCTCCATAAGGATCGGAGATCAAACGAGACGACAAGAACGAAAATGGAATCACTGGGCATTATACGGTCCAATCTACGGGCCGTATAAATTATACCAGCCGTATAATTGGCCGTATAATTGGCCAAAGAAGGGACCAGCCACTGGACCGAATGTACGCCAGACATACGGTCCGTATAAATAGTACGGACCGTATGTTGGTCCGTATGTTGTTGCCCGACCGCTTTTAATACACTTATGGGATCATTTTCTCATTTCATTTTTTTTTACTCATCTTTCACTCTCCAACCCAAGAACCCTCTAGAACATTCTCCAAACACTTCAAGCACAAGAAAACCAAGGAAATCAAGGATCAACAACATCAAATTCATGAACCCGAGTGTATGAAACCCAAGTAAAGTTTATCTTCCTCAAGGAAAATCAAAAGAGAGAAAATAGGGTTTTGGTGCTAGAGGGAAACTCCACTCAAGACTTGTTCTACCACCATCCAAGGTAAGTTTCATGATCTTTTCAAGTTGTTTAAGGTATTGGAAGGTTAAGATACCCGAATTATAGAAAAGCATAGCAAATGGGTCATTCAAGAGTGAATAGTGTCATAATTGAAGGATAGTAGAATTGAATCATGAATGTTGGAGCGTTGCGATTATAAATATGTTATAAATGACATGTAGACTATGAGATAGGTATGAAGTATGCGAAATTATGATGGAGGGCTACAAACTATAAATGTGAGTTAATTGGAAGAAAATGGTGGATTTTGCTAAATGTACATAAATGGTGATTGTTGATTGTGATATTGTGAGTGGTATTGTGAATGTTGGGAGTTGATATAGAACATGGGAAAAGTAGTAGAAATAAAGGAAATGCTGCCCAATTTTTCCTAGAATTAACGACGCGTTATTGTAGTTGGTTAACTAATGTTAATTCGGATTCTTTCATGAAGGTAGCGACGTGATATCAAAGGAGAACAAGCGAGGGGTAGTTAGTTAAACGACAAAGGTATGCGAGGCTAGTCCCTTCTTTCCAAATGGCATGAATCCCATAGTAGAAGCTCTTTTACTCTTCATGAGTTCATGTATTTCAAGAAGCTAAAAGCCTAGATCCGTAATGTCTATATAAGATAAGAGATATGATGTGATGATGCTACTTATTGCCTACACTCACCTCATATGTTGATTCCTTCGAGGTGAGGCAGATTGCTTATAATTGCCCATAGTAAGATCGAGGGTTCACGACCTTCCGTCACCCCGATAGAACACAGTTAGTTGTGAGTCTCTTGCATGTATATATATGATAAGTACATTATTATGAGCATTGCATGACAAAAGCATAACATGATAAGTATAAGAGTATGATATGAGCATATTAAGAGTATGACAGAGCATATTACACCGTGCCTAGTTGGCCGGGCAGTCACCGCCAAGGCGGACAACTATACGTTTACACCATGGCCAAATGGCATGGGCAACACCACTAGTGGGCGGCATGAGATGGTACCCCTGACGCGGGAGGCCTGGACGCGGGCTAATATTATTGATGATCACACCGTACCGATAAGGGCGGGCAGTTTGCATGTCATGCATATATGAGATTATGAGAAGTATGAGTAAGACAAAGATGCATCACTTCTTTTATGATTGTCATTCAGATTCAGATGTTTCATATTGATGTTCGTATTATATTAACCCTGTTTTTCTTACTGTTTATGCCTCTCATACTCAATACATTATTCGTACTGACGTCCGTTTCTTGGACGCTGTGTTCATGCCCACAGGTAGACAGGGAGCTGAGCTTGACCCAGATCCATAGCCCCGATAATGGTTGAAGGCACTCCATTGTTCGGAGGTGCCTATGACTAATTCTTATATATATATATATATATATATATATATATATATATATATATATATTTTGGGTACGACGAGCCTTGTTCCGTCCATATGTAGAGTATGTCGTTAGAGGCTCGTAGATACGCAAAGCGTGGGTTAGATGGTCTCATGAGATAACATTGTACCGTATATATTACTTGTTTTGGCCGGAAGGCGTCGTATATAAAGCACTTATGTTCCTATATAAATCATGATTTCCTATAATTCATGCATTAGCGAGCAGAGAGCATCAATAGAGTAAAATGAAGAATAGAATAAGCGGTGCTCGTGGGTAGCCTCGGGTACCCGTCGCGGCCCCTAGCTGGGTCGTGACAAAAGTGGTATCAGAGCAGTTCGTCCTAGGAAGTGTCTACGAGCCGTGTCTAGTAGAGTCTTGTTTATGGTGTGTTGCGCGCCACGCTAATAAACAAGGGGCTACAGGGCATTTAGGAAAATGACCGTCTTTCTTCTTATGAAATCGTGCGATAGAGCCATATATAAGATTGTATCTTTCCTAATAGTGCGTTGTGATTTCAGAGATGCCGCCAAAAGGAAAAGCTAAGGCCGCCCAGAAGGGCAAAGCTACGACAAAGAGGCGGGCGGAAAGAGAGCCGCCTATGAATGTTGAGGAAGGAGAGTCCCATCATGAGGCTTCACCTAGTGCCTCCACTACTCCTCCTATTACGTGCGGGGCTTCTATTCCAGCTCCTCCCCCGACAACCTTCGGTCAACAAGTAGCCGAGGCTATTAACCTATTGACACAATTGGTTGCCGCCCAGGCACAAAGGCAAAATGCGGGGCCGAGTGATCGTTCATCTAGTACGAGAGCCCGTGATTTCATGGCCCTAAATCCCCCGGAATTCTTTGGGTCAAAGCCGGAAGAAGACCCGCAAAATTTCATTGATGAAGTGTCCAGGACTTTACAGGATTATTCATGCTTCTGAGACCGAGTCCGTGGAGTTGGCTTCTTATAGACTCCGCGATGTGGCGGTGTTGTGGTACAAGAATTGGATAGCAACAAGAGGCGAGAATGCATCTCCTCCCGTGTGGCAAGAGTTTGAGGATGCCTTTATTCGTCACTATCTGCCACCTGAAGTTCGCCGAGCTAGAGCGGACAGATTCCTGAACCTAAAGCAAGGGAGCATGAGCGCCCGAGAGTATAGTATGAGGTTCAATTCTTTGGCCAGGTATGCTTCAGCTATAGTGGCCGACATGGGAGACAGGGTTTATCGATTTGTGAGTGGACTAGGGCCACATATATATAAAGAATGTTTGACGGCCTCTTTGCAAGACGGGATGGACATTTCCCGAATACAGGCCCATGCCCAGAATCTTGAGGAACGACAACCGCCCCAAAGAAGTGATCGCGATAATGACCGAAGACAGGGCAAGAGGGCCAGATCTATGGGGGCGAGTAGCCGAGTATAGAGGGGGACCGAGACAAACGTATTCTAGGCACTCGTGCCGCCGGCCGACCGCCGCGCCTCCTAGGTTTCCAGATAGGAGGGTTGATCGCTCTTTCCAAGTAGGACAGGGCCAGAGTTCGAAGGCCTCTGATTCTCAGTTTAGAGGGGACTACAGTCACAGAGACCTCCGGTACCACGGTGCAGACAGTGCGGCAGATTGCATTCCGGACAATGTCGTCTGGGTTCGGATGCTTGTTATACTTGTGGGCAGGTTGGTCATATGATGAGAGATTGCCCGTCAGCGAGAGGCAGGGGTGGGACTCGGCCCCAGTTCGCAGCGGGGTTCGTCCCCGCACGCCCGACAAAGCACGTACTTCGCAGATTGCGGCGGCAGAGGTAGAGGCAGCAGGGGGAGTATCCACTTCGAGGTGCCCGTGCCCGTGTATATGCACTAGCGGGTCGACAGATCTTGAGTCCTCCCCGTACGTCGTTACAGTACCTTGATTATATTCTCTCGTGACGTATATGCTCGATTGATCCGGTTCTACCTTTTCATATATTACTCCGTATATTGCTAATTGTATTGGGGTGAGACCCGAGTCAATTAAACCTTTCGAGGTATCCACTCCGGTTGGTGATCCCGTAATAGCGAGACAAGTGTATAGGGGTTGTGTAGTGATTATATGTGATCGCCAGACAAAGGCTGATTTGATTGAATTGGAAATGATTGACTTTGACGTAATCATGGGTATGGATTGGTTGGCATCATGCTACGCTAATGTCGATTGTCGAACGAAGGTGGTCCGATTCCAATTCCCGGGAGAGCCCGTACTTGAATGGAAGGGTAATACAGCTTTCCCAAAGGGTAGGTTTATTTCCTACCTTAAGGTGAGGAAGATGATCGCTAAAGGCTATATCTATCATCTAGTTCGAGTGCATGACACAGAGGTAAGTATACCAACTTTTCAATCGGGCCGGTAGTGAGCGAATTCCCAGATGTGTTTCCAGATGAACTACCAGGTCTTCCTCCAGAAAGAGAGATTGATTTCGCTATTGATGTATTACCAGACACCGAGCCTATCTCTATTCCTCCCTATCGAATGGCTCCAGCAGAATTGAAAGAGCTAAAGGCGCAGTTGAAGGACTTACTTGAAAAGGGGTTCATTAGGCCCAGTTCATCACCGTGGGGAGCCCCAGCCTTGTTTGTGAGAAAGAAGGATGGTTCCCTACGAATGTGTATTGATTATAGGCAGCTTGAACAAAGTGACGGTGAAGAACAGTATCCGCTTCCAAGGATCGATGACTTATTCGATCAATTGCGTGGTTCTAAGTGGTTTTCCAAGATAGACCCGAGATCGGGTTATCATCAAGTGAGGATTAAAGAAGAAGATATTCCCAAAACAGCCTTTAGAACGAGATATGGCCACTACGAATTCCGAGTGATGTCGTTCGGGTTGACGAATGCTCCGGCTGTGTTCATGAACCTGATGAATAACGTATTCAGGCCTTTCTTAGACTTGTTTGTGATTGTATTTATTGACGATATTCTGGTGTATTCCCGCACAGAATCCGAACATGCAGATCATCTAAGGATTGTTCTTGTGTCCTCCGAGCCCGGAAATTGTATGCTAAATTTTCGAAGTGTGAGTTCGGTGAATTCGTAGCATTTCGGGTCATGTTATTTCGAGTGATGGTATTCGAGTTGACACTCGTAAAATAGAAGCCGTGAAGACTTGGCCAAGACCTACGACGCCCACGTTCGTAGCTTTCGGGTTTGGCAAAGCACACAAAAGGTTCGTGGAGGGCTTTTCATCTATTTCACCCCACTCACGAAGTTAACCCGTGTCGGCAAAATTTCGCTGGACCGAGGCTTGTGAACGTAGTTTCCAAGAGTTGAAAAACAAAGTTGACTTCACTCCGCTTTGACACTTCCGGAAGGGTCGATGGTTATGTTGTGTATTGTGACGCCTCGGGGGTCGGATTGGGATGCGTATTGATGCAAAGATGGTAAGGTTATTGCCTACGCTTCGAGGCAAGCTTGCGACAACATGAGAAGAATTACCCAACTCACGACCTTGAATTAGCGGCGGTTATTCATGCCTTGAAGATATGGAGGCATTACTTGTACGGTGTAAGTGTTGACATTTACACAGATCATAAGAGTCTCCAATATATTTTCAAACAGAAAGAATTGAATCTGCGACAGAGGCGATGGTTAGAACTATTAAAAGATTATGATGTGAATATTCTATATCATCCCGGAAAAGCTAATGTGGTAGCCGACGCGCTTAGCCGCCGGTCAATGGGCAGTTTAAGTGAGACTCCTTCGAGAGGAAAGAAATGATTTACGAGCTTCGTCGGCTAGCCAACCTTGGGGTACGCGTGGATGATTCAGAAAGACAGAGTTAGTATTCATAATCCCGCAGCCTCGCCCTTAGATGCCGAAATCAAAGAGCGCGACGCAGATCCTAAATTGTGCCATTACAGATGCATCGCATGAGAAGGAGAAATCTCCGTTTGAAATTTCCCTAGATGGAATCCTTAGATATCGGCGTACTATGTGTGCCGATGTGGCAAATTTGCGCCAACAAAGTCACATTCTAGAAGAAGCACATTATTCCCGTATTCTATTCATCCCGGTGCAACGAAGATGTATCATGACCTCGGATAATGTACCGGTGGGATGGCATGAAGCGAGATATAGCCGAATTTGTAGCACAAAGGTACGAATTGCCACAGTAAAAGCCGAACATCGAAGCCGTGAGGGTTACTACAAGCTATAGAAATACCTACTTGGAAATGGGAAGTGATCAACATGGATTTCATTGTGGGACTACCCCGTTCTCGTAGTAAGTATGATTCTATATGGGTGATCGTGGATAGATCGACAAAAGCAGCCCATTTTCTTCCAAATGACTACCTACGCGGCGAAGATTATGCCAGATTATATCTCAAGGAAATTGTGCGACTCCATGGAATTCCATTATCCATTATCACGGATAGAGGAGCCCAATTTACAGCCAAATTCTGGAAGTCCTTTCAAGAAGGGTTAGGCACTCAAGTGAAGCTTAGCACAGCCTTCCATCCGCACCGATGGACAAGCCGAGCGCACCATTCAGACTTTAGAAGATATGCTGCGAGCATGTGTATTGGATTTTGGTGGAAGTTGGGACGATCATTTACCGCTAATCGAGTTTGCATATAATAATAGCTATCACTCTAGCATTCAGATGGCTCCATACGAGGCCTTATATGGAAGGAAATGTAGATCTCCAATTGGATGGTTCGAGATAGGGGAGGCACGGTTAATAGGTCCCGAACTGATTCAAGAAGCGGTGGAGAAAGTTACAATGATCCGAGATCGATTGTTAACAGCTCAAAGCCGTCAAAAGTCCTATGCAGATAATCGCCGACGAGGCTTGGAATTTCAAGTCGGTGACTGGGTATTTTTGAAAGTATCACCAATGAAAGGGGTGATGAGATTTGGCAAGAAAGGAAAGCTAAGCCCTAGATACATCGGACCCTATGAAATAATTGGCAAGATGGGTCAGGTAGCTTACAAGTTGAATCTACCTTCGAGCTTGAATCAGTCCACCCAAGTGTTCCATGTTTCGATGCTCCGCAAATGCGTTGGAGACCCTACAAGAATAGTTCCAAATTGATGATATTCAGTGACGAGAAAAGCGGCATGAAGAAGTGCCGGTTGCCATTTTAGATAGACAAGTAAAGAGGCTTCGAAATAAAGAGGTTGCTTCGCTAAAGTCTTGTGGCGGAACAACAATCGGGAAGAGATGACTTGGGAAGCAGAAGAGCAGATGAGATTCAAGTACCCCAAATTGTTCCAACCCCAGAAGAAATACAGGATCAAACACTGACAAAATAAGGTATGTACATTTAAATTTTGCTTTGTTGGTCGCGTGTGGCCATAGTTGTGTTGATATTGTGTTGTAGCCCTGTGAGGCAATGATGTTATGGATTGCTGTGACAGGTTGGTAGTGTCAAATTACAGGGGAAACTCTGGCGAAATTTTTCTAGAATTCCCGATGATTTTACATTCGAGGACGAATGTTCCAAAAGGGGGAAGAATGTTACACCTTGGAAAAATCCCCCGTACATGTACAGTGAATATGATAATAGAGGACATGTCGTATACAATGTTTTCACGAGTAGGAGAGAGTATTAGATGACCCTTAATGCGATTTTAAAGGCATACGATGCAAGGATAGAAAGTTGATAAGGAAGGCGGATCATACGTTGTGTATCGGATAAGAATTTTGAATAACGAGTCCACGATGGCATAATGATGTCTTAGAGAAGATTAATAATGCCCCTAATATTGATATTGAAGTGTTAAACAAGTTCCAAGAATGCTCCATAAGGATCGGAGATCAAACGAGACGACAAGAACGAAAATGGAATCACTGGGCATTATACGGTCCAATCTACGGGCCGTATAAATTATACCAGCCGTATAATTGGCCGTATAATTGGCCAAAGAAGGGACCAGCCACTGGACCGAATGTACGCCAGACATACGGTCCGTATAAATAGTACGGACCGTATGTTGGTCCGTATGTTGTTGCCCGACCGCTTTTAATACACTTATGGGATCATTTTCTCATTTCATTTTTTTTTCACTCATCTTTCACTCTCCAACCCAAGAACCCTCTAGAACATTCTCCAAACACTTCAAGCACAAGAAAACCAAGGAAATCAAGGATCAACAACATCAAATTCATGAACCCGAGTGTATGAAACCCAAGTAAAGTTTATCTTCCTCAAGGAAAATCAAAAGAGAGAAAATAGGGTTTTGGTGCTAGAAGGGAAACTCCACTCAAGACTTGTTCTACCACCATCCAAGGTAAGTTTCATGATCTTTTCAAGTTGTTTAAGGTATTGGAAGGTTAAGATACCCGAATTATAGAAAAGCATAGCAAATGGGTCATTCAAGAGTGAATAGTGTCATAATTGAAGGATAGTAGAATTGAATCATGAATGTTGGAGCGTTGTGATTATAAATATGTTATAAATGACATGTAGACTATGAGATAGGTATGAAGTATGCGAAATTATGATGGTGGGCTACAAACTATAAATGTGAGTTAATTGGAAGAAAATGGTGGATTTTGCTAAATGTACATAAATGGTGATTGTTGATTGTGATATTGTGAGTGGTATTGTGAATGTTGGGAGTTGATATAGAACATGGGAAAAGTAGTAGAAATAAAGGAAATGTGCCCAATTTTTCCTAGAATTAACGACGCGTTATTGTAGTTGGTTAACTAATGTTAATTCGGATTCTTTCATGAAGGTAGCGACGTGATATCAAAGGAGAACAAGCGAGGGTAGTTAGTTAAACGACAAAGGTATGCGAGGCTAGTCCCTTCTTTCCAAATGGCATGAATCCCATAGTAGAAGCTCTTTTTACTCTTCATGAGTTCATGTATTTCAAGAAGCTAAAAGCCTAGATCCGTAATGTCTATATAAGATAAGAGATATGATGTGATGATGCTACTTATTGCCTACACTCACCTCATATGTTGATTCCTTCGAGGTGAGGCAGATTGCTTATAATTGCCCATAGTAAGATCGGGGTTCACGACCTTCCGTCACCCCGATAGAACACAGTTAGTTGTGAGTCTCTTGCATGTATATATATGATAAGTACATTATTATGAGCATTGCATGACAAAAGCATAACATGATAAGTATAAGAGCATGATACACCGAGCATATTAAGAGCATGACAGAGCATATTACACCGTGCCTAGTTGGTCGGCAACACCGCCAAGGCGGACAACATACGTTTACACCATGGCCAAATGGCATGGGCAAGACCACTAGTGGGCGGCATGAGATGGTACCCCGACGCGGGAGGCCTGGACGCGGGCTAATATTATTGATGATCACACCGTACCGATAAGGACGGCAACAGCATGTCATGCATATATGAGATTATGAGAAGTATGAGTAAGACAAAGATGCATCACTTCTTTTATGATTGTCATTCGATTCGTATGTTTCATATTGATGTTCGTATTATATTAACCCCGTTCTTTCTTATCGTTTATGCCTCTCATACTCGCACATTATTCGTACCGACGTCCGTTTCGGACGCCGTGTTCATGCCCACAGTAGACAAAGAGCCGAGCTTGACCCGCATCCATAGCCCCGATACCGGTCAAGGCACTCCATTGTTCGGAGGTGCCTATGACTAATTCTTTTGTTATATATATATATATATATATATATATATATATATATATATATATATATATATATATATATATATATATATTATGTACGACGGAGCCTTGTTCCGTCCATATGTAGAGTATGTCAGTAGAGGCTCGTAGATACGCAGTGTGGGTTAGATGGTCTCATGAGATAACATTGTACTGTATATATTACTTGTTTTGGCCGGAAGGCGTCTGTATATAAAGCACTTATGTTCCTATATAAATCATGATTTCCTATAATTCATGCATTAGCGAGCAGAGAGCATCAATAGAGTAAAATGAAGAATAGAATAAGCGGTGCTCGTGAGGCGTGATCGGCAACCGACATCCTATGGGGATCGAGCCAACCAACTTATAACTTGCATCCTTCTTGTCTCGAATGGTAAAATTACGGCTAAGGGCTAAATATGAACATAATACCATGCATAAATATATGTACAATGAACCCATGACGCTAACATAACAGTCGACATAATATAACTAAGCTGTACACAGGAACTGTCTGCAAAGCCTCTATGAACATGACTGAAGTATACAAGTCGGGACAGGGCCCCCGACATACCCTTAACACAAGTTATATATGTATATATATATATGTATATATATGTATAGACCTAGACTCGACAATGCTCCAGGAAGAAATGGAGCCACCACTCAAGACCAGTACCTGAAGGTAGCCTACGATGAAAGATCCTCATCTCTTCTATCTACACTTGCGGGAATGAACGTAGCGTCCACAAGAAGAGACGTCAGTACGAACAATGTACTGAGTATGTAAGACATGAATAGTAGCATGATATAAAAATGATGATGACATAAGGTAAAGTGAGTAACTATACCTCGTACACTTTCTGAGATCTCTATCATGTGAACTACTCGTCGATAGGAAAAACATTTCATACACATCCATACATAATATACACACATTTGCATTCACTTACATTTACTATACATACATCTGTTATATCCGTACCCAGCCCTTTCGGGACTCGGTGTTATCCGTACCTGGCCCTTTCGAGACTTGGGTCATCCCTAACTGATCAGTGGGAGTGCAATGCATACATACATACATATACATAAAAATACATAAATGAAATCAACATCATCATTATCATTATCATTATCACTATATCCTTCCTTAGAAGATCAACTATCTTAAGTTGAAGTCGATAATGTCATGAGAGTATTGAGAAGCATGAACTTAGGTAGCATTTAAAATAGAATCATTATCTTCGCTATATCTAACCTCGAAGGAATGAGTAACATGAGGTGAGACCATTAACAATAAGTAAGATCAAGGGATTCATGGAATGGCTCAATAATCTCATAATGCCCTCAAATCATAGCTTCGGAATTTCTAGAATAGAGTCATCACCATCGTTACAATCATTATAGAACATTTTTCATTTAACATCATAAGATCTTTGGAAATCTTGAATTCTTACTTTTGGGAATAAGAAAGGCATAGAAATATAGACGGAATCCTATCTTAAGAGTCATGCCTTTGAAAGAAAGAAGCTAGCCTTAACATACCTTTCGGTCGCCTTAGTCGTTCAATGTTTATTCTTCCAAGCTCGCAACTCTACACATAAACCATCCATATTATCACTAAGATCAACATCATACACTTGTCTCAAGCATACAAATGAATCCTTTTAGAATCTGCCGAAATTCGAGCAGCATCTCCCCTGTTTATATGCCTAGCCCGAAATCATAATCCAGCAACCAACAACAATAACAACAGTACCCACATCAACCATAATATTATCAATACTAATATATTTCATAAAATATCCCACACGACATTTGTCCAATTTTTTCACCAACAAATCCACTATACAATTATTCAGCAACTCTACTTCCGTAAATAAACTTATATCCATATCAATAAGGAGAAATTCTTACCTTATTCTTGCTAGTACTGCAATATCTCCAATATTTGCCTTGAATTCCAACCAAGATTCATCGCAATACGACAATATAATCGCAACTACGCGTTAAAATTTAGTGAACGGAAGTTGGGAGAATTTTCTAGAAAATTTGGGAAATATTTGAGTATTTTTTTTTGGGCTGAAAAAAGAGGGGTAAAACCCCTTTTATAAAGTTCTAAAGTCGGTGGTACGGTAGCAGGTACTGTAGGTACTGTAGCATGTCGTTTTCACGATCTGTCAGCCTAACTTGTAACGTCCATAATTCTCTACTCTGATGTCGTATCGATGAGCGGTTTTATTGCGTTGGAAACTAGACTCGACGAACTTCATTTTAGGCTTTAGTTTTGCTCCAAAACTCTTCATATATTATAAGATATTCTTCCTCCAAGTCGGACCAAAGTCGTCCTTCATGTTTTTCAAAAGTTCCAACATTTTAGTTCTTTTGCTTCACTTGCCCTCCAATCCTTCCATAGTAAGATATGAATGTAAACCATCATAACCATACGATCAGCTCACATAATATCATATACCCTTGAAGGGAACTGTAGTATGCGCACTTAAAACCTTCAACACTTATAAATCTCGACGTATGAAACTACGGGGTGTAACAACTATCTTACCCTTCATCCATCTACCACTTCCATAAGTATTCTCTCTTCACTTAAAACCACTAAAACTCTTGATAATTAACTTAAATACAAGGGTAGAAATCATTTACGACCTTGAGGGGTCTAAAACTCTAAGGATCTGTTTCAACTCCAACTTCCTAAACTTCACAACCTTGAAGAAACCCTAGAAGCAACCTTCTTCTTCACAAGCTCGGGTTTTACGGGGCTCGGATCTTACCAAATCTCCACTATTATGATAAGAAATATTGGGAGTGAATATACTAGGGTTTTCTCTAACTTGGAAGAGAGAAAATGAGAAATAAAGTCGTGGACCACATATTTATACTTGGAATTAAAAAGTCCCAGCGGTACGGTTCGACGAGCGGGTCGACGACTTGTCGACTTGTCGATGGTCCGTCGACTTGTCCGTCGACCTATGCCTGCAGATTTCAAGGCTGCGGAACCCCATCAATACCGCACAACGACGATCCATCGACGATGACTGGTGTCTGCAGATTTCTCAAATTCAGCTTAGATCGCATCGATTCAATTTGTTCAACTTCTAATCCTGTAAATTACCAGGAATACCTGCTGGTACCCTTGTACACGGGGTAAAACACTTTCTGTCTCCAAAACTCGGACACGGGTCTCAATTCCAAAGGCATGCCCGACTATGAAACCATAGGTTTTATTACGATGAGAACGAGAGGCGTAACAAATACTTTGATTTCGCTTCAATAACATGCATGACAAGTTCTAGACTATAAGGAAAAACATGGTATATATGCAAAAGAATCTCACCTCTAATTGGAACAAGTATCAATCAAGATGAATTAATATACTCTAAGGCATATAGGGTCATACTGGATGACAAAATAAGAAAGCTATAAAAGAGTCACTACCATAAGCCTTGGTGTCAGAAAGTCTGCTGTTACACCTCCGAATCTTGGGTTGTTGTGCGATGAATAGACTAACGCAAGTTAAGGTGTATATGATGTCCCTATAAGTAAGAAGGGATACTTAATGATTTTAGTTAATATTCCAAAGATATTTTAGGCAAGAGAAGAAAGTTCGTCGAAGAAAGTGAAGTATAAGTTGTGTTCAGAAGGGTTTTGTAACAACCGAGCTAATGTTGATTTAGTAACATCTTAAGGAGGAGCTATAAGGCTCCCTAGATGGTTAATGAAGCATTATACAAGTTCCAAGAAGGTTCCATAAGGTTTGGAGGTTAAACGAAGCAACGGGAATAATTTCGGAAAAATGTGAGTTATACGACCACTTATACGGTCCGAGAAGCGGTCAGAGTATAACCTGTCCAGAGAAGGGTCACTCACTGGTGGCATTATACAGTCACTTATATGGACTGTATAAGTTATACGGACCGTATAATTTATACGGACCGTATAAGTTATACGGACCGTATAAGTGTCCGTATAATCCATTACGGGCAGCTTTTGTTTTTTTATATAAAGATGACCCAGGGTCTTATTTTTCTTTTCTCACTTTCTCCACACCTCTTGAGACCTCTAGAATATTCCACACACCTTATTAACACATATCCAAGAGAAATCAAAGATTAAACACCAAGAATTAGTAGAATCAAGTGCATGGGTGTTCACTAGGGTTAATATAAGTCAAGGTTTTCTTTGGAATTGAAGTTGGGGGTTTTCTCAAGTGGAGTATCTTCATCCAAAGATCATTCCTACATAATCAAAGGGGATTTTTACATCTATTTCATGTTATTAAAAGTATTGAGTGGTTGAAAGACTTGGATTCGAGAAGAAAGAAGAATATGGAGCTCAAATATGGAAATAATGGTATTTTGAGTAGCAAGTTAATTTGTGTCACACCCTAATTTCCGATAGGGCATGATGGGCACCCGACCCTTACCTAGGGCCATCGGCAACACACTGACTTTTGTAATACTCATAATCATCGTTGCAGCTACGAGCATGACAAGCACACAATGAAATTTTTTTTTCGAAAACAAACATGCCTTTCGTCTTTATCAAATCAAACAAGGCTAGTACCGTATGAAATGCCGACATATGGTTCATAACATAATGCATAATAATACATCAATTTCATATAGCCGTCTTAAAAGCCGACATATCATACACAACACTTTGTCTGCAAAGTCTCTAACATAACTCAGATATCAAAACATAAGCACTCGACTCGGCGGCACTCTAGAGAAAAGGAGCTCGCCAATCCACATTTGGAACATCTTCTACTCATCTCGTATATACACGCGGGCATGAAACGCAGCCTCCGAAGTTAGGGGGTCATTACGGAATATGTGCGATATGTAAAGTATCGTATAAACGATGTCATGGCACCGAAGTAAAGAGTACGAAAGTGAGTATAATAGCCAAAATACCAAAGGGCTTGCATACGAAACACAAATCGTACATAAGAGATACAAAAGACAAATATGATAATCGTAATGCCAAATGCTTTCGCTTCTTTGAAAAACATTCTCTGGCCTACGTACATACGGAAAATCAAACACACCATACGAGCCGACATTAACCGAATGCCGAGGAACGTACGACCCGATCCATAAATAATATAATAATACCGAGGAACGTGCGGCACGATCCATATATAATATAATAATCATATACATACCGTAACACATCATAACATCATAACTTATCATATGAGATAACGTTAACCGATGTGGGATTTTGCTAAACCAATGTGGGATCGGCCTAAACCAATGGAATTTTTGTCTTCATCATTGGGTTTGCCCCACCATTGGGTTTTTCCCCACTGTGGGTTTGCCCACCACCGACTCCGATACCAACCGATCATATTCCGTAATCCATACATATAACATATAACGTGGCATATATACACGATGGGTCGGTGTGCGGGGCTCGGCGTGCCGACACATCATAACGCCATAATATATATACACGGTTCCCCCCGTGAGAACTCGGCGGGGAACTTCGGACACATCATACTTTCCGGAATAAAGCATATACAACGTGTCTCGGCCTTCCGGTGGACTCGGTAAACGAATCATCATATCATAAATCATCGACTATCATATCACCAAATCATCACATATCATATCACATATCGGACTTTGTATCACATCATATTTCGAAATACACATCATTCTTCGTAATACAAAAGATACGCACGATAACATAACCGGCCGGGACTTGGCGACAAATGTAACAACGGAGATACACGAAAGCGAATCATGAGTAACCAAATACGGTTAAAACATTTTTCAAAGACTTAATAGGTTAATCAAAACGCAACCATCATTTGTAAGCCAAAACCGTAGTCAAATCGATTTTCTTTCGAATATCACTCGGGAACCTATCAAACCGAACTTGAAATCATAGTTACGTATCCAAATCACATGCATAAAGAACTCATTTCTCGTACTCAACCGATAAATAAGTAATCATACTCGGGGTTGGAAAGATAGTCATATTAAATTCTTTCAAAAATAGGTTGTTAGAACCAAATCCTAGAAAGTCGCGGACCCACGGACGACGTCAACCCAATCCGGGCCCGCTTATGAAAATTAAGGTCATTACTCGTCATGAAATCATTTGCGAAGATATCAAAGCGATCAAGCCCTTTCTTGAAAGTTACGGCGTTCGTAGTTTCGGAATCGTTTAGGAACAAAATTCTTTTGAAAACAAAACTTTTATGCAACTTTTGAAAACCAATCATACAAAGACATATAAACCATAGCTTGACCATATAAGGATGCCAACATCAAGAGGCAAATAAGCATCGCAACATGCTCGGACTTTAAGAATAGAATTTTCGAAGCTCATAACATATCATAACTTACTTTGCAAAGATACATGCCAAAAAAAAGAAGAAGGATAAGCTTCACATACCTCATTTGCTTCCTAAGCTAATCCGAATTCAAATCTTGACTTCCCAAAAATCTACAACAATGTCATTAGACACCAAACATCAGTCACAAGTGCTTAGAAATCAATTACAGGGTTAGCATTTCATTTACGAAATTTGGGCAGCGTTTCCCCTGTAAATGCACAACCCCGAGAATTCAACTCGGCCAAATTCAACAACAATACTAACAACCATTCCAACAACATCAATAATGAATTCGAAACGCATTCTAACATTAATAATTCTTCTCCATATATTCCGACAACTTCTAATTGTTCATTAAAATTACATACATACAAACCCATATACAATCAAGCCCAACACAAATGCTCACATATTGATTCGACTACAAATATTCAAAGTCAATATCGACGCTCACACATTCGAATATTAATCCAAGATCATTCAAACAATATTCAAGGCACTTCTAACAATCCGCACAATGTTCAAACCAACCCAACCAATACACTATGCCACGAAATCTCTCCAATTTCAATAGGAACAATAATACATTTCTTTCTTCCAAACTCATGAACTACACCAACAATCTACGCATTAACCCAACATTATTTTCATAAATACAAACGACCACATTAAAATCGCATTGACCTCCAAATCAGTCCATACGATTACAACGATCTTGAACCATTAAACCTTCATTTCATATCATAAAATCCACAACAAACATCAACCAAACACTAAATAAAATTTGTTCACTGTGCCTACACCAACAACATATGCTCACGGCCAAAAACCTCAACATACCAACTTTCATGAACTTCATCCACTTCTACATTTCACAACATACAACTATCCATAAAACACATAAAGAACATTAAACCTCACCTTTTTTCCTTCAACTTTTCTATTGGGCTAGACTTGTTCATAACCACAACGAACCCGCTTTCTTGCTCTAACAACTACTCCACGTTAACGAGGACCTTCCAATTAGTGGGAAAACTAGAAGAAAATAATTTTTCTAAGAGGATTTTGGACTTCAATTTTTTTCAACCCTTGGCCGAATGGCCTTCATCTTTGCTTCCAAGTTTCTCCATTTTTCTAAGTGTTGAAGATGACAAATATGGTCAATTAATCATCTTGCCTATACTTATAATACTCATCCATGTGTCCATGGCCCACACATAGGGGACTAATTAAATTTGGCCACAAAATGTGTGGGGACCATTTTCAAGCCACATGGCCAACGTGGCCAATTTTCATGATTTACCAACTTTCTAATATTTCACTTTTGACCCCAAATTTTTCTTATTCCAATTTTACCCTTAACACTCCATGCCAATGAAAAGATGAATATATCTGCATGCGCACTTTTAACAAAATCGAAAGAAATTACAACCTTGTCCTTAACTTATCATGACTAACTCGGATTATCCCAATGTACCAAAATACGGGATATAACAATTTGAGTCATGATTCTTAATAAGAAATGAGTACAATCTTGTTATGAATGATGCTAATGACGTTGAGGAAGTACTATGGGAAAAATGAACATGTTGGTGTATTGTAGTCATGATTGTGGATGATTTGAAAGAGAATTGTGAGGATTGAATAATGTTTAACTTGAAGAAGGTTATTGATTATGATAATATGGGTGTTGATATTGATGTTTGGGAGTTTTTTATTATATGGAGGAAGTTATTGAAACAAAGGAGATGCTGCCCAATTTTTGTTAGCTCTTAATCATTTTAGTTGAGACTTAAGTATGCTTCCAATTATCTAATTTTAGTACGAACTCTCTTGATTGTAGAGTTGTGAGCTTGGAAGGAGAGCGTTTAGTCATTGAGAAGACGCAAAGGTATGCAAGTTTAGCCCCTTTCTTTCGTTAAGGCATGACTCCTATATTATTACCTTACATATATTCCATGACATTCTTACATCCCAAAAGTTGAAAGTTCATGATTCCTAAGAGCTTCTTATAAGGTACACATGAGATATGTTCCATGATAATGATGATGGTAATGATGCTATTATGAGCTTGGTAATCCTATCTTTATGATTTCATTGATGTTATTTCTTGTTGTTGCCTCACCTTATGATATTAGTTCCTTCAAGGTGGGATATAGCGATGATGATTTTTCCATAATGTAATCAGAGGTTCCCGACCTTACGTCACTCCGATAGAGTTACAACTTTTATTTGAGCTCCCATGCATGCTTCATATTATGTATATGTAAGAGTTACCTGCGCTTGCTGATTAGCCGGGCGGTACCACTACGATAGACGTGGTGGGCAACTACGATGATGATTACACCGTGCCTAAATGGGCCGGGCAGATACCACTATTGGGTGGCTTGAGATGTTTACCCCGGATGCGGGAGGCCCGGACGCGGAGACTGTGATCACACCATACCTATATGGTCGGGCGGTTTATATATGTATACAGGTATGATGATGTTTATTTTAAAAAGAGGGTGATTCGCCACGGGCAATCTGCCAGTTATCTCTTTATCTTATGATCTCTTATTTTCACTATGTTATTATACATGCCGATCTCATACTTTTTTTAAAACGACGTCCTTTTTTTTTCGATTTTTCATGCCAGGGATTCGAGGCGGGCCCCGGGCGCTGGAGTTTCGACTTGTACGGGGGACCCCCTTAAAGGGGCCTATTGGTTTATTTTTTTTGTACATACTTGGGGCAGGTTCTTCCGCCTTTGATTTCAATTCGGTTAGAGGATCGTAGATACTGGTGGAGTGTTGGGGTTTTGTACCCCCTTCGGGATATTTTGTATATCATTTTTTTTAGCCCTTTTGGGGGGTTTTTTACATTATTTTTGAGGGGGTATTCGAAGTTTGTTTCTGATAAGCTTGTGGAGATGGCGATGTTTGGGTTGGGGGTTGAGCTGATAGTGTGCTCGATAGTTTTTCCGGACCTCGGCCCATTGTTGGTCATGACAAAAGTGGTATGAGAAAGTTCCGTCTGGGAGCCGAGCTGTCCGGGGAGTATGTTTATGGGGGTTAAGCGGCCGTATATAAACAAAGGGTGGAGCATTTTGGAATAATAATGTCCTTTTTCTTATGATGTGCGATAAAGCTATATTAAAGATTTTCCCCCTAAAGGTGTTATGATTTGGGGATAAAAGAAGTGGAAAGCAACTCACCCGGGAAGACAAGCGCGGTGTCGGGGGGCGGGGGAAGTCCCGGGAAATATAGAAAAGGGGAAATCCCCTAAGAGGTCCTCCTTTTCTCCACTCCCCCTTGGTCGGGGGGATGAAGGTCTCCACTCCCTCAATGCCTGCCCCCCGGGGCGGAAAAGATCGAGGTTTTAGTTATTAGCTAGTGCTACTCAAGCTCGGCACGGGTCCAGTGACGGGGCTGGTTCCCCTGATTTTACGAGTTTGAATCCTCCCAAATTTTTTGAGTTAAAAGGGGGAAACGGGCTTTTTAA
>NW_026726271.1:0-93042 GCF_029784015.1 Lycium ferocissimum | reverse complement strand
CCTTCAATGGAGGGAGTCTTCAATTTTTTTTT
This sequence comes from Lycium ferocissimum, assembly GCF_029784015.1. Classification (NCBI taxonomy): domain Eukaryota; kingdom Viridiplantae; phylum Streptophyta; class Magnoliopsida; order Solanales; family Solanaceae; genus Lycium; species Lycium ferocissimum. The sequence continues at coordinate 93,010 of NW_026726271.1, read as the reverse complement.
TTTTTTGCAAGTGTTAAAATGAGAAAGAATGACTAGTGGTCATCTTTTTAAGTTAGCAAGACTTGGTCAAGGTCCCTTGGCCCACATTAATGAGTTGGATCAATTAAAAGATGACACAAAATTGGTGTGGGCACCACTTCCACTTACACGGCCAACTAGCAAAATGGATGACTTTTTCAATTTTCAATTTTATCACTTTTGGTTCCAAATTTTCCTAATTGCTCCATACCAACAAATTCATGCACAACTTATATCTCAAAATAAAATCGAAGGTCAAAAATCCCGACTTTGCATCCCGAAATAGTTTTGTCCTTAGCTTATCATAATTAATCCGGGTTGTTCCAATGTACAAAAATACGGGTTCTAACAGTTAAAGTGTAGATTATTGTTGTTGGTGATGAATTAGTAAGAAGAAAATGTGTTGGGATGATTTTGTTGCACATATAGAAATTTTGGATGAAATATGGAATTGTTGAATATTGGATATAAGGCTTGAAATATTCTTGGCTTATGTTTGAATGATCTTAAATTAGTATGTAAACATGAAAGTGTTGATATTGATTTATAAGTGCAAAGTTGGATTTGGAGTTGTTGCAATCATTTGAAAAAGAAGACTATTTACGCTAGAATGCGTTTCTAGTCAATTGTTGATGTTGTTGATCTCATTGTTGGTATGGTTGTTTGTTATTTTGGCCGAGTTTGAATCTCGGGGATGTTGTATATATAGGGAGATCTTTGCTCAAATTTTTATAGACAAGTATTGGTTAAGATTGGAATTTTAAGCCTTATGAATAGTAAATTGGTAAATGTGGCCATTTGTAGGTTTTTGACGAAACGGGAATTGAGTTTGGTCAAGCATAAGGAGTAAATAAGGTATGTAAAGCTTTGCTTTTATTCTCTTTGGCATGTCCTAGGTATGTTAGGCTAAGATACGAGCCTTGGGGACGACTTCCTCGGAATCCGAGCCTAAAGTTGACCCTTTTTCATTCAAAAGAAATTGAATTATCTATTCCTTGTTTTGTTGAAACAAACGTTCAAACATCTATAACTTGCCAACCTAAACCGAATAACGCTAAAACTTCCATAGATAGTCCCCCAAGGTCTAGTAATCATAATTCGGGTGCGCTGCCTCGGCTCGACCGAGGTGGCCCACGAATCTCGAGGTCTCATTACGTTCCCTATTGGACTTAGCTTGTATGCTACCTAAGGGAACCCTTGGTTATCGTTATGACTACTAGACGATAGATATTTTGACTTTCCTAGTGACTCTCATAACATGTTTAGACACCTGAAAATAACTTCAAAGCTCGTAACTTTTGTGTATACTAATTCCGATTGACCAAACTCGTTCATGTATTTTTGAGTGTCGATAAGCATACTTGGCCATCAAATTTTGAAGGGTGACTTGTTTACTTATTTGTTTACATGCATTTGGTTACTTACGACTCCGCCGTGCTTATGGTTATTGCCTCGTTCACCGGATCCCGGCCGGTTATATTTCGTGCGCATTATGATATATTCCGGTGTGATCTGTGTTACGGTTGTCACGAGCTCCTCGCTAGAGAGCCGGGTCCCGTTTATATTTGGTGTTATGTCGTGTATGGTGTTATGGATGGCTATGATGTGTACGGGAATAAGTCGGGTTACGGAGATATGAAACTTTCTCGGTGACTTTGTGGTAGCGGCGCCATCGACAAAGCAAGCATCATCGTTCTAAGAGCCTATGCATGAATTATATTTTGATTAAATATTTTGACATTTTGCATATCACAACTATTTTCTGTATTCTGTTATTATGGTTCTTTATTACCGCTTTACATACTCGGGCACATATTCCGTACCGACCCCTTTCTTCGGGGTCGCGTCACGCCCCGCGTGCGTACGCTCGGCAGGATCTACCCGCGACACCTATTCTACTTTCTGGGAGTGCTCCTTCGTCCGGAGCCGATATTTTGGTATATATATATACTTTTCTGATGCATGTGTATATATTTATTCAGGGGTACGACGGGGCCCTGTCCCGTCATATGATTTTGTTACTTCCGTTTGTAGGTCCGTGGGCGTAGCTATATACGTACGGTTATGTATATGTGTGATACATGTTTGGGCGATCTTACACCCGTGGTAGCCTTGTCGGCTATTCGATATGATATGTACATTACGACGGCCTTAGCCGGCTTTTCGACATATGTTGACTATTTTGTGATAATCTGTTAGCTATTATGCGCTAATCTGAGATCATATGTGATTATTTATATTTATGCAAGCTAGTATGTTAATTCTGAGTGACAGGGGCGTATGAGTGTCCAATTCGGACACTAGTCACGGCCTATGGGGTTGGGTCGTGACAGAACAATAACAACAACACATTCCTCACTTCCGAATTCATAATTTACATCAACAATCCGCTTGTTAACAATGTCATTCCCATAAATATAAAAACTACACCAAATTCACATTAGTTTCCAAATCAGCCCATAACAATTACAACATCAACTTGAATCATTAAACACTCGTTTTCATCATAGAACTCATAACAACAACAACCAAAATACCACATAAAATCAATTCATTCTTTGCTACACAAGGGAGGGGGTATTCGGCCACCACCCAACATGCCAACTTCATGGTTTTTCATTCATCTCAACACACTACAACAACCAAACATGCTAAATACAATTTATTCGTCATTCCTACACAACACACACTACACACGGCCAAGTCCACACACACACGGTTCCACTTCCACTTGCAAGATTCCATGATTTTCATTCATTTCTACATACTACAACATACACAAACCATTCATAACATATAAAAGAGAAGATTAAACCTTACCTTCTTCACTCTCTTTTTCACTCGGCTATGGGTTGTTCTTGCAAGAATAAGTGGTTTGCTTGCTCCAACAACTATCTCACGTTGAAGAGGACCTTTCAATTGGTGGGTTTGCTAGGAAGAAATATTTTTTTTGATGGCTAATTTTGGCCTTCAATTTCCCTTGGTCATGGCCGAATGGCCTTTGCTTTCTCCTTCTCCAAGTTTCTTGAATTTTCCTTAAGGGTGAAGATGATGAAATGATCCCTTAGTCATCCTTTTAATTGCATATATTAAACTGGAATGTGGCCATGGCCCACATCCATATGGCCGGCCACATGCCTTCTCTTTTTTTTTTTTTTTTTTTTTTTTTTTACATGAACCAATTACTTTCCAAAAATAACTTTTATCCCCAAATTTCCTTAATATTCCATGCCAACAAATCATAAGCGATTTATGTCTTGAAATACGATCGTGGTCAAAAGTCTCGACTTCGTATTCCGGAATAGTCTTGTCCCTAACTTATCGTGGTTGACTCAGATTATCCCGACGTACGAAATACGGGATATAACATCCTTCCCCCCTTTAGAACATTCGTCCTCGAATGTTCAACTAATCTCATAAGGTTTTATAAGGATCTCGGGGGGTTTCCTTTTTTACTATAGTATGCAGTCCCATCTACTGATTGCGTTTCTTCTTCATTTTCTCTTCAACTTCCCAAGTCATCCCCTTCCTGTTATTGTTCCGCCACAATATCTTAACCAAAGCTACGTCTTTAGTACGCACCCTCCTTACCTTGCGAATTTTATTACACCTTCCATAGGTGATATCTTTAATTCAACTCCGCTATCGTCCCTTTACTCAGATCTTGCTTTCAACTTTCCGGTCACACATTATGTTGCAATCTTTACAAGAATTTGCGGAGGTGCTCAAATTAGCCCACGAAACGCCTTAGCGTGGCTTCACTAATCCTTATATTTTGCTTGTCTTTAGTACTAACTCCATCTCGACAATTTAGCTTAAACCCATCCTTCCATCTTTCCTTAACACACCCAGTATATTATCATCGTATTGTTATTACCGAATCCAAACTTTTCTCCTTAGATATTCGCTTGGTCTTATCCCTAGCACGTAGATGTCCATAGGTAGCATACCACTCTTATACGACTTGTATAACATATATTCCATCTTAGTTACGGTCTTTCCTTCTCCTGGTTCACTTCTTTGGTTTTTCTTACTACCTACTATAGAGGTTGTCTATCTTTCTCCCCTACTTTTTCCTAGGTCGTAGTATTATTAGTGAACAACCTTATTGCTCATATCTCGGCCTTTAATCCAACACAGTAGTGTTACCTTTCACAACGTCTCTGTAAATTACTTGTTATCATTTTCTTGTCGTACTCTCCCTTTTGCTAGTTTTTGGGTCTTACTGTCTTGTCTTGGCAAAGAATCTTACCTGCAGCCCGAACATCCGTATCAATTATATCGTAGTGTTGACTGTCTCCATCTTGCATTTGCATCTCTTGCACCCGCTTCCCCACTTTACGGGGTGTACTTATACTATTATCTGGTTGTACCTTGCCTTATGTTTGCACTTTCCAATTTCAATTAGGCGGCACCTTTACCCCGACATCCCGATCCTCTTGCCATTCGCCTGCTCACTTTCATTCTTTTTCAAACATCATTGTGTTAGTATTTCCCAAGCTTACCCTATAGTAATAACAACATCAGCTTGCCTTATGGCATTCATGCCGTTTATTTTTCTTTGCACTTGAACTTCGTTACCCCGTCCGATGGATACTTTCCATATACCGCCACGTTGGTTGCCAGAGTCCACGTACCCGCATATATATAGCCATGCACGGGGTATCAGGTGCATACGTATATAGACATGATTTCTACTATCTTGCTTACAAAATATTTCCAGACGCAATTTAACTTGCCCTAATTTTAGAGCTGTGGTGCACCTTCTTTTTTCTTTATCGGTCTAATCCGCCTCGGCCTACGCGACCTCTTAAGGTTTCCGCCCACTCCGTATATTCTGATTTCCCTTAGGCTACCCTAGCTTCCCATTTGGCTCCTATGTCTGAATTTATGCAATTTTCAGAACACTTCCCAGGGGGTCACCCATCCTAGAATTGCTCTCACTCTAACACGCTTAACCTCGGAACTTCGGTGAAATACGATGCTTTAATGCTAATACGATCGCGTCCACCTCACCGCATGACCCTCATCACGTAATCTGGAGCAAGTTGGGGTATTAACAGATTTCGAAACGCCCTCATAACACATCTCCCTCCGACTTACAAGGGATTTTTTTTTCCGGCTAGCTCCGCAGTTACCATTCTAACCCTTTTCCAATCCTTAATATTCACTTTTCACCTATGGGTACAACTATTTTCCGTCTTAGACTTCCAGATTCCCAGTGGCAACGGACACACCCTAATTGCCGTTATTGGTAAATACTTGATTATCGGCCTTCGGATTTCTACTTGCCGTTATTAAATAACAATCATATAGCAAATGCACATACATAAAAATATAAATTCCAATAAGGATTCATATACCTGTAACTGCATCTGGTGGCGCCTCCTGATCCTGTCTACTGGCCAATGCATATATGCGGTTCGAAGGACCGCTAGAATTGGGAACTCGCGACGCCTCTACCACGACTGCGTCGGCGCCGGCAGCCCTCGCCCCCATGGGGCGAATACAAAGGAGGAACCGCAGTCGACCTAGTAGGCTAAGCTGCACCACCTGGATCATCCCTATACGGACACTCCCTCATAACATGGCCTTGACGGCCGCAAGTAAAATAGGCACCCGTGGCGCGACGGCATTCCCCCAGATGACGCCTGCCGCACTGAGGGCACTGAGGCATAGATGGCCCCGTCTGACCTGAACTCCTGTGCATCTGTGAACCCGAGGCCCTGGAGCTCTGACCGGCTCCTGAATACCCTGTGCTATCCAATCTCCTGCCCGGAAACCGTGGAGGTGTACTCTGGGCTGGCCGAGAAGGATATCTACCATACTGCTGCTGAGGCTGCCTGCCCCGGGGCTCCCCAGAATAACCGACCGATCTAGCCCTCTTGGGCTGGCCCCTGTCATAATCTCTGTCGGGCTGATGCCCTCTGTGCCGATCCTCCATCCCCTGGGCATACGCCTGCACCCGAGCAATGTCCATACCGGGCTGGAAAGCCATTATCAGGCAACTATCAACCAGATAATAATCCAACCCTGTTATATCCTGTATTTCGTACATTGGGACAATCCGGGTTAACTATGATAAGTTAAGGACAAAGCCATTCCGGGATGCGAAGTCGGGATTTTTGACCCTCGGTTTTGTTTTGAGACATAATGTGTTCATGAATTGGTTGGCATGGAACATTTAGGGAAATTTGGGACCAAAAGTGAAATAATTGAAAGTTGGAAATTATTGAATTTTTGGCCCTTGGCCGTGTGGTGCTTTGAGTGGTGCCCACACATTTTGTGGCCAAATTTAATTGGTCCAACCTATGTGTGGGCCATGGACACTTGTATCATATATGTGAGAGCTTAAAAGATGATTAACTATTCATCTTTCAACATTCCAACACTTAGAAAAAAAAAGAGGAACTTGAAGAACAACATCTACAACCATTCGGCCAAACCCTCCATTTTCAAGACCAAGATTTAGCCATCCAAAAATTAATTCTTCCTAGCAAACCTACTAAGTGAAGGGTCCTCATCAACGTGGAAGTGTTGTTTGGGTCAAACAAACCCGCTAGTTTTCATCCTAGCTAACCCTAGCCTAGTTGAGAAGTTGAAGAGGAAAGGTAAGATTTAATCTTGTTTTATGTGTTATGAGTGATGTGTGCATGTTGTAGTAAATGAAAATGGATGAAATTCATAGAGATATTGCATGTAGAATGGAGCCGTGTGCATGGTGTGTGTGGCCGTGTGTGTGTGTTGTTGTGTTGCATTGAAGTAATGAATTAAAGTCTAGTTAGCATGTTGTGATTGTTGTAGAGTGGAGAAAGAATGAGAATCATCAACGGATGTATGTGGAGGTGTTGGCCGAATATAGGCCATTTGTGTGACAAGAAATGAATTAATGTTAATTAGTATTTTGGTTGTTGTCGTTGTAGATTCTATGTTGACGATAAGAGTTTAATGACTCAAATTGATATTGTAAGTGTTGCGGGCTGATTTTGAGGTTATTGTGCATTTGATGTAAACCGTATATTTATGAGAATGACATTGTTAAAATGTGAATTGTTGGTGCAAATCATGATTCGGAAGTTAGGAATGTGTTGGATGTTGTTCTCGGTTTTGGGCAGTTTTCGGGTGGATTGGAGTGGTATTTGGGAAGGTTGAAATGTTGTGTGAATTGTTTACAATGTTCTTGAATATTGTTGGTATGGGTTCGGGTTGGTATTGGAATGTGTGCACGTTGATGTTGGCTTGAATGTAAGCCGTTGAAGTGAATATAATGAATGTTGTTGGATTATGTAGAAAGAGTATTTAATGCTAGAATGCTTTTTAAATTGATTATTGATGTTGCTAGCTTGGTTCTTGGTGTTGTTGTTGATGAATTTGGCCGAGTTGAATTCTCGGGGTTGTGCATTTACAGGGGAAATGCTGCCCAAATTTCTGTGGAATTTAGTGTTCGTTTGGAAATGAACTCCAAAATGTCTATAGTAACGTTGGTATTTAATGATATTGTGTAGATTTTGGAGAGCCCGAGGTTTGAGTTTGGAGTGACTTGGAGAGCGGACGGTATGTAAAGCTTATCCTTCTTTCCTTTTGGCTTGTCCTAGACGCAAGTAAGTTGTGATACGTTATGAGCCTTGGGGGTAATTCTATTCTTAAAAAATCCGAGCATGTTTATGATTCACAATTGCCTCTTGATATTGGCATCCTTAATATGGTCAAGCTATAGACCGTATGTCTTCGATATGATTGATTTGAAATGCTATGTATACGGTTTGTTCCGAAAGGATCTTATGCCTATAAATATCCGTAACTTTCCTAGACAGAACCGGATTGCTTTGATAAGCTCGTAAACGATTCTTATTTGTTTCTTGATATTTGTATTCTTAAGGTGGTCGAATTATGGTCTTTATGTCTTTTGTATGACTAAATTTTAAAAGTTGCATAAAGTTTTGTTTTTTGAAAAAGTTTTGCTCCTAAACGATTCCGTAACTACGAACGACCGTAACTTTCAAGAAAGGGCTCGGATCGCTTTGATATCTTCGCAAATGATTTCATGACATATAATGACTTTAATTTTCATAGGCGGGCCCGGATTGGGTTGACACTCGTCCGTGGGCCCCGCGACTTTCTTCTGTATAGTTCTGATGGCTTTTGAAAGAATTCAAGGTGACTAACTTTCCGACCCCCAAGTATGATTACTTATTTATCTGTTGAGTCTGAAATAAGAATTTTTATGTATGTGATTTTGATACGTGACTATGATTCCTAGAGTTCGGTTTGATATGTTCCCGAGTGATATTCGGAAGAAAATCTGATTTGACTATTGTTTTGGCTTATAAATGATGGTTCGTTTTGATTAACCTGCTAAGTCTTTGAAAATGTTTTAAACCGCATTTGGTTACTCATGATTCTCGCCGTGTATTACGTTGTTACATTTGTCGCCAAGTCCCGGCCGGTTATGTTATCGTGCGCACTATGTCAGTATTATGAAGTATGATGTGTATTCGAGAGTATGATGTGTCCGGTCGCCGAGCTATTTTATGGGAACCGTGTATGTATTATGGTATTGTGATGTGTACAATACGCCCAAGTATGATCTTTGTGGCGGCATCGTGTATATATCTTTGCGTTATATGTTATATGTATGAATTCCGGAATATGATCGGTGGAATCGAGCCGGTGATGATATGGGGCAAACCCAATGGTGGGGCAAACCCAATGGTGGGTAAAACCATGTGAGGAGGCAACATCCCACATTGGTTTAGGCCAATCCCACATTGGTTTAGGCCAATCCCACATTGGTTTAGGCTAATCCCACATCGGTTAATGGCATCTCATATGATCGGTTATGATGTTATGATGTGTTACGGTATGCATACGATGATCATTATAATTGTCTTCTGTACCTCATATGTATGACTTGTGTGTCAGACGCAAGCGCTTTGGTATTTCAGTTATTATGCCTACTTTTACGTACTACACTTCGTTTATGACTCGGTTACTATTTACCGTACCTTCGTTTTGCATACTCGGTACATATTTCGTCCGACCCCCCGTCTTCGGGGGGGGCCGCGTTTCATGCCCGCGGTACGGACGTACGCCAGGTGATCCGCCGCCCAGGGCACTTATCCTGCTCGTTGGAGAGCTCCCTTTATTCCGAGCCTACATCTTGGTATATATTCCTCCGTTGTATATGTATTCGTGTGTTATTCGGGCACGGCGGGGCTCACGTCCGTCATCGGATTCTCGTTGTTCTATATTAGAGGTCCGTAGACATGGATGTGGGTTATGTATAGTTTTGTTCAGACGCGTCGTGTGAGTTGTGTTTGGGGCTGCCCATCCGCCGTGGCAGCCTTGTCGGCTGCATGTATGTATGCTTTGATACGTTATGTATATTATGATAGCCTTGCCGGCTTCTATGCAGTATATGTGTTTGTATGCGTCAGTTTGTAACCACGTCCGATATTTATACATGTATGAGTCGTTTGTATGCCGAATCTGGTTAATGAGCGCGTATGGGTGCCCAGCTCGGGCACTAGTCACGGCCTACGGGGTTGGGTCGTGACAAAAGTGGTATCAGAGTGGTTCGTCCTCGGAGTGTCTACAGGCCGTGTCTAGTAGAGTCTTGTTTATCGGTGTGTTGTGCACCACATCTATAAACGAGAGGCTACGGTGGACATTTAGGGTGTTATCTTTCCTTCGATCCCAGATCGTGCGATAGAGCCGTATTATCGGGATGACTCTCCCCAATGAATTGCTATGTTTTCGCCGATGCCTCCGAGAAAGGCGGCACGGCCCGGAAGGGCAAGTCTACGATGGTGGGGGAGACCGGCCCGGCCGAGAGTTACCGGGGGCCGTGCTTGAGGTACCGTATGCGGAGATTGTGCCCCGACGACCGGTTCGCTGCCACCGCCGGTTATCGAGAGGATTTGGAGCGACCACGGTACGGGACGAGGGCGGCTCCGCGCCGGCCACCGAGGTTCGAGCACCCGAGCCTCCAGCTCCCCAGCCAGGGGTGGATAATGAGGCCATGCGAGAGGCAGTCCAGTTATTGACTAGATTGGTAGCAGGGCAGGCCCACAGGTACGGAGTAGGGGGTGATCAGGCGGACCGACGTGACAGTTCGCGGGCCCGTGATTTTCTGACGTGTAATCCACCAGAGTTTTTTGGGTTGAAGCCCGCGGAGGACCCTCATGAGTTTGTTCGGGAGATGCAGCGTACGTTGCGGCTTGTTAAGGCTTCGAGACCGAGGTACGGTGAGCTAGCGTCATCCGATTGCATGATGTGGCGGCTAAGCGGTACGAGTCTGGATGTTGTCCGGAGAGGTGAGGGTGCCCCCCGTAGGCGCGTATGGGGCGAGTTCACGAGAGGCCTTTCGGCCCATTTCCCGCCCCCGCAGCCGCGGCGAGACGGGAGACGATTCTGCTATTGAAGCAGAGGGTCAGGAGCATCCGGGAGTACAGTTTGGAGTTTGATTCGTTGGCCAGATATGCTGTTATATCCCGCATTTCATACGTTGGGACATTCCGAACTAATTGCGGAAAGTTAAGGGCTAGGCCATTTTCCGGTTTTGTTTGAATGCGCAAGTCACTTATAAATATTATAGTCATGGAATATTAAGGGCAAACTTGGAAATTGGAAATTATTATTAGTTCATGACTTCTTGAGGGAGCATTGTGTCCGTGGGCCCCATTTACATTTTGGTCAATGGTAGCAAGCCATGTAGTGGAACATGTGTTCATTTTATATTTTGTAAGGGCCAAATACATATATGGACAAAGATGACAAGGCAAGCAAGACAATTAGTCATCTTTGATGACTTAGAGAAATTTCTAGAAATTTGAAGAAAATTTGAGAAAAAAAAAAAAAAAGGAAGGAGCACATGACCGGCCATGTGCTATATATATATATATATATATGTGTGTGTGTGTGTGTGTGTGTGTGTGTGTAACCAAGCAAAACTTATCATTCTCCACCTTAGAATTTTCAAGAAACATGAAGAAAAACAAAGAAGGAGCAAAACGGCCATAAGGGCGGCCGAATCCCATGTCCAACATTTGATCAAGAAAAATTATTTTCTTCTAGTTTCTTTACTAATTAGAGGGTCCTCTACGACATGGAGTAGTTGTTGGAGCGAGGAAATCGTTCGTTGATGCCATGTGTGAAGCTTAGCCGAGGAAGAACATGAATGGAGAAGGTATGGTTCAATCTTATTTTTCATGTTTCATGGATAATTTGAGCATGTTGTGATATGTGGAAATGAATGAAACTCATGAAGATGAGTGTGATGGTGGGGTGGCCGAATAGTGTTGAATAGTGTAGATGGAATGAATTGAGTTTACTTGATATTTTGCTTGTTGTTGTTGTGAATTTTATGGTGAGAATGAAGGTTAATGATTCATGTTGAAATGGTAGTTGTTGCGGGCTGTTTTGGAAATTACTATGATTCTAACATAGGTTCTTGTGTTCATGAGAATGACGATTGCTAACATGCGGAATGTTGATATGGTTGGTGAATTTGGAAGAAGAAAATGTGTTATAGATATTCCTAATGTAGTTGGAAAGGTTTCGGGTGGAATGACCTATTGTTTGGGTTGTTTTGAATGTTGTACGGATTGCTTGGAGTGTTCACAAATCGTGTTTGAATAGTCTCGGGTTAACACTTGAACGTATGATCAATGATGTGGGCTTGATTGCATATGGTTGAATTGAATAAATGGGATGTCGTCGAACTATGTGGAAGAAGGTTGTTGATGTTAGAATGCGTTTTGAATTAATTATGGATGTGGTTTATATTGTTATTGGTATTGTTGTTGAAGATTTGGCCGAGTCAAATTCTCGGGGTTGATGGATTTATAGGGGAGATGCTGCCCAAATTTCTGTAGATAAAGTAACGGCTTGGAATTGGGTTCTTTAATGCTTGTGGCTAATGTTGGGTGTCCGATGACATTATTGTAGATCGTGAGAAGCCGAGACGCAAGTTTGGATTGGTTTAGAGGGCGGCCAAGGTATGTAAAGCTCACCTTTCTTTCTTTGGCATGTCTTAGTTAAAGTAGGCTATGATATGATCCCCAAGGTAACTCCACTCCTACGATCCGAGCATGTCTGTGATTCTCATTTGCTTCTTGATATCCGTATTCATAATGTAGTCAAATTATGATTCTTATGCCCTTTGTATGATCAAATATGAATGTGCATAAAAGATTTATGTTCGAAAAAGGGTCGGTAACTACGAACGTCCGTAACTTCCATAGGAAGGCTCGGATCGCTTCGATATGTCCGTAGGAGATTCGGTAGCGTATGATGATCTTAACTTTCACAGGCGGGCCCGGATCGGTTGAGTACTTGTCCGTGGGCCCGCAAGACGTTACTTTGTATAGTTCTAGCAACTTGCTAAAAGAACTTAATATGGTTAACAACCTGACTCCCGAATATGATTACTCACTTATCTGTTAAGTCTGAAATGAGAAATCGTATGTATATGATTCCGATACGTAACTATGATGGCTAAAGTTCTATTTGACAAGTCCCGAGTAACATTTGAAAGAAACTGGATTTAACTATGACTATTGACTTGGTTTTTAAATGATAGTCTGTTTTGATTGTTTAATGGAATTTGTGTAAATGTACGAAATGAGAATTCGTAGGCAAATGATCTGGATACGTAACTATGATTGATAGAGTTTTATTTGATATGTTTCGAGTAATATCCGGAAAAGATTTGGATTGACTAAGGCCATTGGCTTGTAAATGACAATTTGTTTGATTATTCTGTTAAATCTGTATAAATGTTGTGAGTTGCATATAGATCCCACGATTCTGCTCGTGCATATTATTGTTACTTCCTTTGCCGAGTCCCGGGCCGGTTACTATCGTGCGCACAATTCGAAGTATGATGAGCTTCCGAAGTATGATGAGAGTCTGATATATGATATGATACGAAGTATGATGAGTTACGAAATATGATGTGATTCGATTTATGATGTGTGATGGAGATACGGAGATCCGAAAACTTCCGAAGTATGATGAGTTGTGGCGCCCAAGGCGGAGGGGCGACCACGTTCCGTCCGCCGGGTCCTATTATGGACCGCATAGGGTATATGATATATATAATATGATATATATGATGAATTGATAATGTGATGATCTGATAATATAATGAATCTGTTCTAATGATACGGTAATATGATGACTCTGTTTAATCTGATGATATGATAATATATGATGATTCTGTTTAATGTGATGATATGACATGTGCATGTATTCTGAAATATGATTTGTTGGTTTCGGAGCCGGTGGTGGGGCAAACCCAATGGTGGGGCAAACCTAGTGGCGAGGCACATTTCGCACTGGTTTAGGCGAATCCCACATTGGTTTAGGCGAATCCCACATCGGTTAATGTCAGCTACTATGATATGTTCTATTTTATATACATATGAGACAGAAATGTTTTTCAAACGAAAGCTAAGTATTTTGAGCATTCTGATTATTATATCCGTCTTCGTACCCTCTTATGCACTATTTGTATTACGTATACATGTACTTCGGTATTCCGACTATTATGCACATTTTTTACGTACTCTCATTTCGGTTATGATCTCGTTTCCTGTATTCCATGCTTTACATACTCAGTACATATTCCGTACTGACCCCCTTTCTTCGGGGGCTGTGTTTCATGCCGCGCAGGTACACCCAGACGAGCCGAAGACATTAGTAGAAGATGTTCCAGCGAGATTGGCGAGCTCCATTTCCTCGAATACTTCGCCGAGTCGAATGTTTATGTTATGGAAGTTTGTTCTATGTTAGAGACTTTGCGAACGGTGTCGTGTGTATAGTAAGTCGGTTGTAAGCGGCTCTATAAGCCGATGTGTTGTTATATGTTATATTACAGATTTTGTATGTTACAAATGTATTTGATATAAAGAAGGTGAAAAGCATATTTGTTTTCTGAAAAAGTTCTATTATGTATTTATGCTATGATTAAGGGCCCAGTCTGATTACGAGTACTACGAAGGTCAGCGGGTTCGCTCGGCCCTAAGTAAGGGTCGGGTGCCCATCACACCCTACCGGATTAAGGGTGTGACAAAGTGGTATCAGAGCGGTTCGTCCTAGGGGTTGTCTGCAAAGTCGTGTCCGGTAGAGTCCTGTTTATGGTGTGAAGCCGGCCACATTTATAAACAGGAGGCTACGGGGCATCTAGGGTGGTTACTTCTCTTTCACCTCTTAGATCGTGCCATAGAGCCAAGTCATAGGGAATGAGATTTCCGATACTAACCTTTGATTTTAGCAGAACAACGATACCGATCGAAGAAGGCGATTGACGATGGAAGTTACAAAGCACGCAGGTAAATAAAGGTACGAAAGATATATGTTGAGTAAGGTATTGGCGCATGATTGAAATGTGAAGTTAAAGAAAAAAAAATGGAAAGGAAAGTAAGCAAGAAAGGGTAACACGTGCAGTTGTGTTGAGCATATGAGGTAAGTCCATTATTTTCAGACCTTTATGAATATTGAGAGCCCTGTACGGCTGTGATACGATACGATATGATATGATGTATGTATATGATGATGGCCCTGTGAGGCACTGCTGGTATTTCCTGCGTGCAGGTTTTGGGATAATAAAGAATACAGAGGAAACCCTGCTGAAATTTTTCTAGGAATGGTACGGAAATAAGGTGTAAGTCTGGAATATGTTTTGAAAGAGTCGTGTTAGTAGTAACGATGGGAGTCGACTGAGCTACGAGTATGGCTGCCCTCTAGGAATAAGTTAACCAAGGAGTTGGTGATAATAGTAAATAGGAGGCCGATGAGGATATGGTAATAGGGAATTTGGAACGGATTGGTGATATTAAGAGATGACTTGTGACATTAAGAGATGACTTTGAAAAGGATTGGCAGGTTTGGATAAAGTGATATGATTAAGACAAGGGTACGGAGGAAAAAGAATTGTGACGAATAGGAACGTCGATAAGACGATCGATGAGATGTGTTGTGAGGACGTTTTGGGATATGTTAAGATTCCGACCTACTCCAGATTATGTGATGAAGGTTATGCGATGAGGTGGACGCGATCATACCGCATTAACGCACCGATTTTGTTAGAGTTTCAAGGTTAAGCGTGCTGGAGTGAGAGAAATTTTGGGATGGGTGACCCCCCTGGGAAGTTTTTTGAAAATCTTACAAATTCAGACGTATGAAGCAAATGAGAAACTGGAGTGGTCTAAGAAAAAATTAGAGTATGCGGAGTGGCCAGGAATCTTAAGAGGACGCGTAGAACAGGGCGGATCAGGTCGGTAAGGAGAAGGAGTTGACAGAAAGAGGAAATAAGAAGGAAGCGACACAATAGTGTGGTAATAGGTCATGACGCGTGTAACGGAGGGCACGAGTACCATAAATGACGGGACTGTGAGAGCTCAAGTCATAGAAAGATGGGAAATGAAGTAGAACGAATGTTAGAAAATGACTGGGATGATACGGATGAATATGAGTGAATAGAGTACGTTTTGAAAACGAGAGAAGGAATATGTAGAAGAAGCGTGTTCTAAGTGACACAAAGGTAGCATAAGATCCCTCGTGTGCAGAATAAGGGATAGGCATAAGTGGGAGAAATGATAAGGGGATACCAAGGGAAATAACCGAGATAAGTTAAGATAAAGATAACATTTCAAGAGGACTTTGGACGCTTACCATCGGAATAAAAGTGCTGTCTAATTGAGATTGGAAATAAGGACATGAGGCGAAGTATAAGCGGATAATGGTATAAGTACACCCCTAAAGGGGGGAAGCAGGTGAGAGAAATATAAGGATGAGATAGAAACAGTTGATATGGTAGTGTGTTTGATATGGACACCTAAGCTGCAAATGAGACCCCCCCCCCTTACTGAAATGAGTTAGTAGGATCAGAAAAATCGATAATAAGTGGATAAAAGTCAGGATAATGTTTAAGGTGGTGTGAGAAGTTTTGCACAGACTTTGAACGACACGACGCCAGAAAATGGACGTGTATGAAGAAAAAGAGTATGACAAGAAAATGGTGTTGGATAGCTTAAGAGATAGTATGAAGGATGGCAATAGCTATGAAAAGAGAGCTCCCCCGAGGTGCGTATGAGAACCCGTAAGACTAGTTGAACATTCGAGGACGAATGTTCTAAAGGGGGGAAGGATGTTATATCCCGCATTTCGTACGTTGGGACATTCCGAACTAATTGCGGAAAGTTAAGGGCTAGGCCATTTTTCGGTTTTGTTTGAATGCGCAAGTCACTTATAAATATTATTGTCATGGAATATTAAGGGCAAACTTGAAAATTGGAAATTATTATTAGTTCATGACTTCTTGAGGGAGCATTGTGTCCGTGGGCCCCATTTACATTTTGGTCAATGGTAGCAAGCCACTTAATGGAACATGTGTTCATCTTATATTTTGTAAGGGCCAAATACATATATGGACAAAGATGACAAGGCAAGCAAGACAATTAGTCATCTTTGATGACTTAAGGAAATTTCTAGAAAATTTGAGGAAAAAAAAAAGAGAGGAAGGAGCACATGACCGGCCATGTGCTCCCATATATATATATATATATATATATATATATATATATATATATGTGTGTGTGTGTGTGTGTGTGTGTGTGTGTGTGTAAGTCATAACCAAGCAAAACTTATCATTCTCCACCTTAGAATTTTCAAGAAACATGAAGAAAAACAAAGAAGGAGCAAACGACCATAAAGGTCAAGGCCGAATCCCATGTCCAACATTTGATTAAGAAAAATTATTTTCTTCTAGTTTCTTTACTAATTAGAGGGTCCTCTACGACATGGAGTAGTTGTTGGAGCGAAGAAATCGTTCGTTGATGCCATGTGTGAAGCTTAGCCGAGGAAGAACATGAATGGAGAAGGTATGGTTCAATCTTATTTTTCATGTTTCATGGATAATTTGAGCATGTTGTGATATGTGGAAATGAATGAAACTCGTGAAGAAGAGTGTGATGGTGGGGTGGCCGAATAGGGGCTGCCATTGTGTAGATGGAATGAATTGAGTTTACTTGATATTTTGCTTGTTGTTGTTGTGAATTTTATGGTGAGAATGAAGGTTAATGATTCATGTTGAAATGGTAGTTGTTGCGGGCTGTTTTGGAAATTACTATGATTCTAACATAGGTTCTTGTGTTCATGAGAATGACGATTGCTAACATGCGGAATGTTGATATGGTTGGTGAATTTGGAAGAAGAAAATGTGTTATAGATATTCCTAATGTAGTTGGAAAGGTTTCGGGTGGAATGACCTATTGTTTGGGTTGTTTTGAATGTTGTATGGATTGCTTGGAGTGTTCGCAAATCGTGTTTGAATGGTCTCGGGTTAACACTTGAACGTATGATCAATGATATGGGCTTGATTGCATATGGTTGAATTGAATAAATGGGATGTCGTCGAACTATGTGGAAGAAGGTTGTTGATGTTAGAATGCATTTTGAATTAATTATGGATGTTGTTTATATTGTTATTGGTATTGTTGTTGAAGATTTGGCCGAGTCAAATTCTCGGGGTTGATGGATTTATAGGGGAGATGCTGCCCAAATTTCTGTAGATAAAGTAACGGCTTGGAATTGGGTCCTTTAATGCTTGTGGCTAATGTTGGGTGTCCGATGACATTATTGTAGATCGTGAGAAGCCGAGACGCAATTATGGATTGGTTTAGAGGGCGGCCAAGGTATGTAAAGCTCACCTTTCTTTCTTTGGCATGTCTTAGTTAAAGTAGGCTATGATATGATCCCCGAGGTAACTCCACTTCTACGATCCGAGCATGTCTGTGATTCTCATTTGCTTCTTGATATTCGTATTCATAATGTAGTCAAATTATGATTCTTATGCCCTTTGTATGATCAAATATTGTTATAACCCGTATTTTGTACATTGGGACAATTCGGTTTAACTATGATAAGTTAGGGTCCAAACCATTCCGGGATACAAAGTCGGGACTTTTGACCTTTGATTTTGTTTTGAGGCATAACTTGTGCATGAATTTGTGGGCATGGAACACTTAGGAAATTTGGGACCAAAATTGGAATTAATGAAAGTTGGAAATCATGCATTATTTGGCCCTTTGGCCGTGCAACATTGATATGGTCCCACACACTTTGTGGACAATTTTAATTGGTCCAACACATGTGTGGGCCATGGACACTTGTGCAATTTATGTGGGAGCTTAAAAGATGACTTCTAAGTCATCTATACTCATTTCCAACACTTAGAAAAAAAAGAGCAAGAAGTTGAAGAACCTAGAGAGGCTCTCGGCCAAGCCACCCCAAAAACTAACTCCAATTCTAGCCATTTCAAAATTATTTCTTTGATGCAAAGCCACTAATTTGAGGTCCCTAAGTAACGTGGAAGTGTTGTTCGGGTCATCCAACCATTCGTTGTGTCAATTGCAAACCCTAGGCAAATTGTGGAGTTGAAGAAGAAAGGTAAGAATTAATTATGTTTTATGTGTTATAAAGGTTGTATGCATGTTGTAGTATGCTAAAATGGATGAAAATCATGAAATAGGGTATGTTGGAAGTGGGTCGTGTGTATGGTGTGTTAGCCGTGTGAGGTGTGTGTATGTTGTGTTGTGTTGAGGTGATGAATTGATCTTATATAGCATGTTCAATTGTTGTAGTGTATAGAATGGATGAGAATCACTAATATATGCATGTGTGGTGATAGCCGAATGTGGGTCATATTATATGACAAAGAACGCATTAATATCGCTTAATGTTTTAGTTGTCGCCGTTATGAATTCCATGATGAAAATGAGAGTTTAATGACTCAAATTGATGTTGTAAGTGTTGTGGGCTGAATTGGAGGTTATTGTGCATTTGATGTAATTTGTACATTTATGAGAATGATATCGTTATAGTGTGGATTGTTGATGCAAATCATGATTTGAAAATGAGGAGTGTGTTATAGTGAGGTTCTCGGGTTTGGGGATAGTTTTCGGGCAAATTGGAGCAATTGTTGGATGGTTGGAAATATTGTGCGAATTGTTTAAGATGTTCTTGAATGTTGTTGGTATGGGTTCGGGTTAGTATTTGAATGTATGAGCGTTGATGAAGGCTTGAATGCAAGCCGTTGAATCGAATATATTGAGAGTTGTTGAATGATGAAAAAGAGAGTTGTTAATGTTGTATTGCCTTTCGGATTGATTGTTAATGTTGCTAGGTTGGTTGTTGTTGTTATTGTTGTTGATTTGGCCGAGTTAAATTCTCGGGGTTGGCCTATTTACAGGGGAACTGCTGCCCAAATTTCTGTAGAATTAAGTGCTAATTTGGAATTAAATGCCTAAATGCCTATGGCTAATGTTTGGCATATTATGACTTATTTGTAGATCTTAGGCAGCCCGAGACGTAGGTTGACATTAGCTTGAGTTTGGAGTAGCTTGGAGAGCGTTTGAGGTATGTAAAGCTCAATCCTTTCTTTTTTTTGGCATGCCTTAGTTACGAGTAGGCTATGACACGAGCCTCGAGAAAATCCGATTCTCGCAATCCGAGCATGTTTATGACTCTTATTCATTTCTTGGAATTCGTATGTTGATATGATGAAATATTGGCCTTTATGTCTTTGGAATATTTGATTTTCAACTTTTGCATAAAAAGTTTGGCTTTTAAAGAGTTCCGTAACTACGAACACCCGTATCTTTCACAGAAAGGCTCGGATTGTCTCGATATGCTCATAGGTGATTGTATGATGTATGATGACTATGCTTTCCATAGGAGGGCCCGGCTCGGGTCAACACCCGTCCGTGGGTCCCGCGACTCTTCTTTTTGTAATCCTGACGACTTTCGAAAGAATTTGATTTGGTTATTATTCCGATCTCTAAGTATGGTCATTTTACTTATCATTTGAGTCTATGATAATGATTTTATGCATATGGTTACTCACGACTCCGTTCGTGCATTCCGTTACATCTTTCGCCGAGTCCCGGGCCGGTTCTGTTGTCGTGCGCACTTTGTGATACTCCGGCGTTATGGTTCGCCGAGCCCCTCGCTAGAGGGCCGGGTTCCGCTTACATTTGGTGTTATACTGTTTATGGCGTTATGCTTTGTTATGATGTGTGACGGGGATACGGAGATTTGAAACCTTCTGGTGTTATGCTGTGTTATGGCGCCATGGACGGGCGGGCGACCATATTTTCTTAGCCCTATGCATGATTTGTATTTTGAAAGTAAACATTTTGATATTTTGGGAATGCATTTACTTTCTGTACTTCTGTTCGAGTATGATTCAGATTTGTTTACTATATCTTCTGCTTTGCATACTCAGTACATATTTCGTCGACCCCGCTTTCTTCGGGGGGAACGCGATTCATGCCCGCGTGTACGGACGCACGGTTGGTGATCCGCCCAGGACACCCATTTCTGTGGTTTGGAGTGCTCCCCTCATTCCGGAGCCCACATTTTGGTATATATTCGTCCGTTGCATATGTATATATTTGTTCAGGGGTATGGCGGGGCCCTGTCCCGCCATATGATTCTGTTTGTCTGTTTAGAGGTCTATAGATGTGTATGTGGGTTATGCCCATTCGTATAGGATTGTGTTTGTATGTTATATGTTACCGGGCAATCCCGTTACGCCGTGGCGACCTCGTCGGCTTGCATTTGTATATGTTTTGGGCCGTTACGCCATTTGATAGCCTTGTCAAGCTTCGATATATATATGGTTGTGTTTGAGATGTGTTTGAGGCAGGTTTGATATAATATTTGAGACAGCATTTGATATTTGTGTCAGTATAAGCCCTCTGTTTGTGATTCGGATTTGTGAATGTGTTTAGGTGCCCAGCTCGGGCACTAGTCACGACCTACGGGGTTGGGTCGCGACAAATATGAATGTGCATAAAAGATTTATGTTCGAAAAAGGGTCGATAACTACGAACGTCCGTAACTTCCATAGGAAGGCTCGGATCGCTTCGATATGTCTGTAGGAGGTTCGATAGCGTATAATGATCTTAACTTCCACGGGCGGGCCCAGATCGGTTGAGTACTTATCCGTGGGCCCGCAAGACGTTACTTTGTATAGTTCTAGCAACTTGCTAAAAGAACTTAATATGGTTAACAACCTGACTCCGAATATGATTACTCACTTATCTCGTTAAGTACGAAATGAGAAATCGTATGTATATGATTCAGATACGTAACTATGATGGATAAAGTTCTATTTGACAAGTCCCGAGTAACATTCGAAAGAAACTGGACTATGACTATTGGCTTGGTTTTTAAATGATAGTCTATTTTGATTGTTTTATGAAATTTGTGTAAATGTACGAAATGAGAATTCGTAGGCAAATGATCTGGATACTTAACTATGATTGATAGAGTTTTATTTGATATGTTTTCGAGTAATATCCGGAAGAGATTTGAATTGACTAATGCCATTGGCTTGTAAATGATAATTTGTTTGATTATTCTGTTAAGTACGTATAAATGTTGTGACTTGCATATAGATCCCACGATTATCGCTCGTGCATATTATTGTTACTTCCTTCGCCGAGTCCCGGGCCGGTTACTATCGTGCGCACAATTCGAAGTATGATGAGCGTCTGATATATGATATGATACGAAGTATGATGAGTTCTGAAATATGATGTGATTCTGATTTATGATGTGTGACGGAGATACGGTGATCTGAAAACTTCCGAAGTATGATGAGTTGTGGCGCCCAAGGCGGAGGAGGCGACCACGTTCCGTCCGCCGGTCCTATTATGGACCGCATAGGGTATATGATATGATAATCGATGATCCGATGACATGATGAATTGATAATGTGATGATCTGATAATATAATGAATCTGTTCTGATGATACGGTAATATGATGACTCTGTTTAATCTGATGATATGATAATATGATGATTCTATTTAATGTGATGATATGACATGTACATGTATTCTGAAATATGATCTATTGGTTTCGGAGCCGGTGGTGGGGCAAACCCAATGGTGGGGCAAACCCAGTGGCGAGGCACATTCTGCACTGGTTTAGGCGAATCCCATATTGGTTTAGGCGAATCCCACATCGGTTAATGTCAGCTACTATGATATGTTCTATTTTATATACATATATGAGACGAGAAATGTTTTTCAAAAGAAAGCTAAGTATTTTGAGCATTCGATTATTATATACGTCTTCCGTACCTCTTATGCACTATTTGTATTACGGATACATGTACTTCGCATATTCGACTATTATGCACATTTTCCGTACTCCTCATTTCGGTTATGATCTCGTTTCCTGTATGCCATGCTTTACATACTCGACATATTCCGTGCCGACCCCTTTCTTCGGGGTCGCATTTCATGCCGCGCGAGTACACCTGAGATTTAGCCGAAGACATTAGTAGAAGATGTTCCGGCGGGATTGGCGAGCTCCATTTCCTCAGCTCTTCCGAGTCGAATGTTTATGTTATGAAAGTTTGTTCTATGTTAGAGACTTTGCAGACAGTGTCATGTGTATAGTATGTCGGTCTGTAAGCGGCTCTATAAGCCGATGTGTTGTTATATGTTATATTGCAGATTTCGTGCGATTACAAATGCTGTTTGGTATAAAGAAGGTGAAAAGCATATTTGTTTTCTGAAAAAGTTCTATTATGTATTTATGCTATGATTAAGGGCCAGTGTGATTACGAGTACTACGAAGGTCAGCGGGTTCGTTCGGCCCTAAGTAAGGGTCGGGTGCCCATCACACCCTACCGGATTAAGGGTGTGACATATGCGTCTGCTTATGTAGGGCGATATGACGGATCGGATGCACCGATTTGTGATGGGGCTGGATGATTACCTGGTTGACAGTTGTACGGTTATGGCAGCCCAGTCATGGATGGACATCGCACGGGTTCGGGCACATGCCCAAGGTATGGAGGAGCGACACAGGGGGCGTCAGCCCGATAGGGATTATGATAGGGGCCAGCCCAAGAGGCTAGATCCGCTGGGTATTCGAGAGTCTCGAGCGGACAGCCTCGGCGGCGACTTCAGCGGATATTCTCCCCGGCCCGGCGTAGAGCACACCCCCACGGTTGTCGGGCCGAGGGCGGATAGTGCGGGGTATTCGAGAAGCAGGTCGAGCTCCCGGGGCTTCGGGCTCACGGTTGGACGGACAGGGTTCCGGCCGGCGAGAGGCCACCCAAACCTCGTGTTCCTACGCGTAGGGAGGCATCGCCCGGGAGTGTTATCGTGCCACGGGCGCTTGTTTTACTTGTGGCGGCCAGGGTCATTTTAAGAGAGAGTGTCCGTACAGGGGCGGTCCAGGTGGTGCAGCCCAGCTTACTGAGTCAGCTGCTGGTTCGTCTTCCCCTTCCGTAGCTATGCGCCCGATGGGGCGGGGCATACCGACACCAGCAGGCCGTGGCAGAGGCCGTGGCGGAGCCTCCAGTTCTGGCGGTCCATCGAACCGCCTATATGCGTTGACCCGTAGACAGGATCAGGAGGCGCCACCAAACACAGGTACAGGTTATTTAGACTCTTTAATTGGTTATGCTGATTGATGTATGAACTGTTTGCGATAATTGTAAAAGAAACTCCCCCGAGTGTTTATAAGATCCCGTAAGGCTAATTTAACATTCGAGGATGAATGTTCTAAAGGGGGGAGGATGTTATATCCTGTATTTCGTACATTGGGACAATCCGGGTTAACTATGATAAGTTAGGGACAAAGCCATTCCAGGATGCGAAGTCGGGATTTTTGACCCTCGGTTTTATTTTGAGACATAATGTGTTCATGAATTGGTTGGCATGGAATATTTAGGGAAATTTGGGACCAAAAGTGGAATAATTGAAAGTTGGGAATTATTGAATTTTTGTCCCTCGGCCGTGTGGTGCTTGGAGTGGTGCCCACACATTTTGTGGCCAAATTTAATTGGTCCAACCCATGTGTGGGCCATGGACACTTGTATCATATATGTGAGAGCTTAAAAGATGATTAAGTATTTATCTTTCAACATTCCAACACTTAGAAAAAAAAAGAGGAACTTGAAGAACAACATCTACAACCATTCGGCCAAACCCTCCATTTTCAAGACCAAGATTTAGCCATCCAAAAATTAATTCTTCCTAGCAAACCTACTAAGTGAAGGTTCCTCATCAACGTGGAAGTGTTGTTTGGGTCAACAAACCGCTAGTTTTCATCCTAGCTAACCCTAGCCTAGTTGAGAAGTTGAAGAGGAAAGGTAAGATTTAATCTTGTTTTATGTGTTATGAGTGATGTATGCATGTTGTAGTAGATGAAAATGGATGAAATTCATGGAAATATTGCATGTAGAGTGGAGCCGTGTGTGTGTGTTGTTGGGTTGCATTGAAGTAATGAATTAAAGTCTAGTTAGCATGTTGTGATTGTTGTAGAGTGGAGAAAAGAATGAGAATCATCAACACATGTATGTGGGAGGTGTTGGCCGAATATAGGCCATTTGTGTGACAAGAAATGAATTAATGTTAATTAGTATTTTGATTGTTGTCGTTGTAGATTCTATGTTGACGATAAGAGTTTAATGACTCAAATTGATATTGTAAGTGTTGCGGGCTGATTTTGAGGTTATTGTGCATTTGATGTAAACCGTATATTTATGAGAATGACATTGTTAAAATGTGAATTGTTGGTGCAAATCATGATTCGGAAGTTAGGAATGTGTCATGGATGTTGTTCTCGGGTTGGGGCAGTTTTCGAGTGGATTGGAGTGGTATTTGGGAAGGTTGAAATGTTGTGTGAATTGTTTACAATGTTCTTGAATATTGTTGGTATGGGTTCGGGTTGGTATTGGAATGTATGCGCGTTGATGTTAGCTTGAATGTAAGCCGTTAAAGTGAATATAATGAATGTTGTTGGATTATGTAGAAAGAGTATTTAATGCTAGAATGCGTTTTAAATTGATTATTGATGTTGCTAGCTTGGTTGTTGGTGTTGTTGTTGATGAATTTGGCCGAGTTGAATTCTCGGGGTTGTGCATTTACAGGGGAAATGCTGCCCAAATTTCTGTGGAATTTAGTGTTCGTTTGGAAATGAACTCCAAAATGTCTATAGTAACGTTGGTATTTAATGATATTGTGTAGATTTTTGGAGAGCCCGAGGTTTGAGTTTGGAGTGACTTGGAGAGCGGACGAGGTATGTGAAGCTTATCCTTCTTTCCTTTTGGCATGTCCTAGACGCAAGTAAGTTGTGATACGTTATGAGCCTTGGGGGTAATTCTATTCTTAAAAATCCGAGCATGTTTATGATTCACAATTGCCTCTTGATATTGGCATCCTTAATATGGTCAAGCTATAGACCGTATGTCTTCAATATGATTGGATTTGAAATGCTATGTATACGGTTTGTTCCGAAAGGATCTTATGCCTATAAATATCCGTAACTTTCCTAGACAGAACTGGATTGCTTTGATAAGCTCGTAAACGATTCTTATTTGTTTCTTGATATTTGTATTCTTAAGGTGGTCGAATTATGGTCTTTATATCTTTTGTATGACTAAATTTTAAAAGTTGCATAAAAAGTTTTGTTTTCAAAAGAGTTTTGCTCCTAAACGATTCTGTAACTACGAACGACCGTAACTTTCAAGAAAGGGCTCGGATCGCTTTGATATCTTCGCAAATGATTTCATGACGTATAATGACTTTAATTTTCATAGGCAGGCCCGGATTGGGTTGACGCTCGTCCGTGGGCCCCGTGACTTTCTTCTGTATAGTTCTGATGGCTTTTGAAAGAATTCAAGATGACTAACTTTCCGACCCCCGAGTATGATTACTTATTTATCTGTTGAGTCTGAAATAAGGATTTTTATGTATGTGATTTTGATACGTGACTATGATTTCCGAAGTTCGGTTTGATATGTTCCCGAGTGATATTCGGAAGAAAATCTGATTTGACTATTGTTTTGGCTTATAAATGATGGTTCGTTTTGATTAACCTATTAAGTCTTTGAAAATGTTTTAAACTGCATTTGGTTACTCATGATTCTGCTCATGTATTCTGTTGTTACATTTGTCTCCAAGTCCCGGGCCGGTTATGTTATCGTACGCACTATGCTGTATTATGAAGTATGATGTGTATTCCGGTGTATGATGTATCCGGTTCGCCGAACCCCTTTTTGGCCGGGAACCGTGTATGTATTATGGTATTGTGATGTGTCCGGTACGCCGAGCCCCTTTCGGCCGGGTACTGTGTATATATGCTACGTTAGAATATGATCAGTGGAATCAGAGCCGGTAGTGGGGCAAACCCAATGGTGGGGCAAACCCAGTAGTGAGGCAACATTCCACACTGGTTTAGGCCAATCCCACATTGGTTTAGGCCAATCCCACATCGGTTAATGGCATCTCATATGATCGGTTATGATGTTATGATGTGTTACGGTATGCATACGATGATCATTATAATTTTCTTCTGTACCTCATATGTATGACTTGTGTGTCAGATGTAAGCGCTTTGGTATTTCAGTTATTATGCCTACTTTCTGTACTTCTGTTTCGATTATGACTCAATTCTGTTTACTGTACCTTCTGCTTTGCATACTCAGTACATATTTCGTACTGACCCCCTGTCTTCGGGGGGCTGCGTTTCATGCCCGCAGGTACAGACGTACAATTCGGTGATCCGCCAGTCTCGGGCACCTATCCTGTTGTTGGAGAGCTCCCTTTATTCCAGAGCCTATATCTTGGTATATATTCCTCCGTTGTATATGTATTCGTGTGTTCTGGGGTACGGCGGGGCCCTGTCCCGTCATCTGATTCTGTTGTTCTGTATTAGAGGTCTGTAGACATGGATGTGGGTTATGTATAGTTTTGTTTAGACGCGTCGTGTGAGTTGTGTTTAGGGCGGCCCATCCGCCGTGGCAGCCTTGTCGGCTACGTGTATGTATGCTTTGATATGTTATGTATATTATGATAGCCTTGCCGGCTTCTATGCAGTATGTGTGTTTGTATGCGTCAGTTTGTAACCACGTCTGATATTTATACATGTATGAGTCGTTTGTATGCCGAATCTGGTTAATGAGCGCGTATGGGTGCCCAGCTCGGGCACTAGTCATGGCCTACGGGGTTGGGTCGTGACAAACCCCATCACATATCGATGCATCCTATCAGTCATATCGGCACAAGTGGGTGCGTATGAAATGGCTAATGAATCAAGACTCGAGGCTATACTCCCGAACACTCCCCGCCGTAATCAAATTCGGGGAATCTATCAACTCGGCTCGCCGTATCTCTGGAGGTAGAAAGTGGCCAAGAAAGGCCTCCATAAACTCGTCCCACACTGCTGGAGGAGCGTCCTCGCCCCTCGACAGCTCCCACGACTCATACCAGTTAGCCGCTACATCATACAACCGATATGACGCCAACTCGACAGACTCAGTCTCAGAAGCCTTAACGAGCCGCAACGTACGCTGCATCTGTCTAATAAACTCCTGAGGATCCTTCGCGGGCTTTGACCCGAAAAACTTTGGGGGACCACAAGTCAGGAAATCACGGGCCTAGCGACCGTCATACCGTCCGCACGGTCACCTTATCCCCCTTCCGTGAACCATCCCGCCACCAATCTAGTCAATAACTGAACTGCATCCCGCATAGCCCTATTCTCCGCCCCTAGCTGAGGAGCTGGAGGTTTGGGCACTCGAACCTCGGGAGCCGGCGGTGGAGCCGCCCGACCTGCGAGCTTGAATGTCTTTGGAAATCTCCAAGCCCTCGATAATGCTATTTCTTGGCCGTCGGGGGCACAACATCCTCGGTACATTATACCCTCGACGGCCCTAGTAACTCTCCGGGCACGGGCCGGTCTCTCCAACGCATTCGACTTGCCCTTTCACATTCGCCTTTCTCGGAGGTTACGCGAAAACATAACGCCGTTGGGAGGAGGAGTCATCCCGATAATACGGCTCTATCGCACGATCTAAGATCGAGAAGGAGGATAACATCCTAAATGTCCGTAGCCTCCTGTTTATAGATGTGGTGCACAACACACCGATAAACAGGACTCTACTAGACACGGTCTGTAGACATTCCGAGGACGAACCGCTCTAATATCACTTTTGTCACGACCCAACCCCGTAGGCCGTGACTAGTGCCCGAGCTGGGAACTCGTATACATCTACTAACTATAAACGGTTTTCGAAAACATACTAATAACTTGTACATCGAAAGGCACGGCGTCGCATACATATATACATACATATCGTGCGTATAGTCTGGGAACATTCAAAACATAAATACAACTGTACAGTGACTACCCACAACCCACGCATATGTCTACAGACCTCTACGAGTAATAACAGAATCACATGACGGGACAGGGCCCCGCCGTACTGTCACACCCTAATCTTGATCAGGGTGTGATGGGCACCCGTCCCCGTAACCGGAGCCGAGCGAACCCGCTGACTCTTACTACATACTGAATTTTTTTTTTTAGAATCTATTCGTCAAGTATACATAATAAGATGACTGAAATACTTTTAAATCAAGTAATATATATAGCTGTACAAAACTTGTATCATAATACATCTGACTCCCGAAACCCACGACTATGTCTGCAAAGTCTCTAACTTCAAACATGACATCATGGCATAGCTATATGAATAATGCGACTCGGCGACACTCCCGAACCAATGGAGTTGCCAACTTGTTGGGAACATCTTCTATAATGGCGTAGGATCATCGGGTGTACGCGCGGCACGAAAACGCATATAAGGAAAGGGGTCAGTACGAGCATTGTACCGAGTATGTAAGGCATGAATAATAGCATAGTAAAGAGATATAACGTATGAATAATAACATCTCAGGCATTTAGAACTTGTCATGGGATAGAAGTAACATGTACATATGAATGCCTTCTTAGCAATTGCCATGTATGCTTAGACTTTTCCAGAAAAACGGTGTTCCTTATTCACATATGCAGAGACAGAACATTTCAGATAAACAGTATCCTTTAATCATCTGTACAGACGCCGAATACATCGGCTCTCCCTCCCCCCTTCCCCACAGTATCCCAACATGTCATACAATGCACATTCAGACGCCGTATCCGGCTCTCCCATATCCCGCGTCCGGGCATCCCGCGTCCGGGATGAATCCAGCTGAATCAGGTGGTTATATAACAGTTGCCCTTCCCCATTCCCCATATACATATACATTCATCAATATCATGTATCATATACATTTATCATATAAGCAATATGCATGAGATTCCAAGAAAAGTCATGTATCAATCGGAGCGACATAAGGTCGGTAACATCCGATCGCATTATGGAATAATCGTGATCGTCATGTCTCACCTTGAAGGAACTAGTGTTATAAGGCGAGACTAACAAACAAGGGTAACATCACGGGAAAATATAAAACAGGATCATAGCATATTATTTCGCATACTTTGAAGCCTTTAAAATAGTCATTATCCAAAAATAGCTTAACACTTCATATCGTCGTATTCATGGTAAAGACATATCCCTGACATGTTCATCATAGATGTTTCCTCATATCGGGCATCATCATCGTCATCATAAAACCATAGTCGTCGTTTTAGCCATAAAAACTATCAAAAACGTAAACTGAGATTTTGGAGAAAAATGAATATTTTTGAAAACATTTATAAACTTTTAAGAAGAAAAGTCATGCTTTAAAATCATAATTTCTAACTTTTGAAATAAGGACGTTATGGGAGCATTTATAATATTACACCATGTGATTCATGCCATAGAAGGAAAGAGATTAGCCTTAACATACCTGCGCCGCGCCTTACTAGCTACGCTTACTCGTCCGAACTTGTTGGTCTACATTCAAGAAAATTGACGAAATCATTAGACTCATTACCATGTACTTGTCTTAACCTTTCAAATACATTTACTTGTTATCTGCCGAAATTTCGACAGCATCTCCTCTGGAAATACGCCATCCCCGAGATTCCAACTCGGCTTATTTTAATCAACAACCATCCGGGAATTCAACCCGGCCAAACTATCCACAATACCAACACTTATTGTAGCAACACTTCAATATCCAATCCAATCCAATTCAATTCAATTCAATTCAATTCAATTCAATTCACATAATCTTCCATCAACTCAAATGACATACTACTTTATCCGAAACCTTCAATTTCCACGACAACCATACATTTCATTATCATTCACATGCTTTAATTTCAACAACAACCTTTATTCTACATAACATAATCCATAACGACAACAACTAAAATGTCAAATAACATCAATTTACCATATCTTACCAAAATACCTACCATTCGGCCACCACCATTTCTTTACATATTTTCATACATTTCCACCCATTTCTATTTACTACAACAACAACCAAAATACTAATAACGTTAGTTCATTCTTTCTCTACACAACAACAACACACACCCACGGCCACAACACTACCACACGGCTATACACACAACTCACATTATTTCCATAAATTTCATGCATTTCTTCATACCACATCACCCACATGCATATTTCATGAATTCTATCCTTTTTCTACATACAACAACATGCATTATAACAACCAACAACGTACTACATAAAATTAATTCGGTCCCTCCACACAACACAACACATATTTACACGGCCAACATGGCACCTACACGGCCCAACATTAACTTGCATGATTTCATGTTTTCCATTCACTTCTACATGCTACAACATGTACCAAATATTCATAATGCATAAAAGAAGGTTAATTCTTACCTCTTCCTTTCAAGTTTCCATCTAGCTAGAGTTGTAAACTTGCAACAATAAGAGGAATTCTTGCTACACCAATGGTGCCATGTCGAAGAGGACCTTCAAGTTAGTAGGAATACTAGAGGAAAATATTTTTTTGATCCATTCCTCATGAGGCCAAAATTCTTGGCCTTGGCCGAACCCTCTCACCTCTTTTTTTTTTTTTTTTTTTTTTTGTTCCTTCTTTCTTTCCAATTTCTTAACTAAAATGAAACTCCTTATATATATATATATATATATATATATCTTCCACCACCTTTCCATATTTATATCTTAGTCCCTCAAGTTTGGTCACATGCCTCTCTTCTTTCTTTTCTAGATTTTTCTTCTCTTTTCTTGAAATTTCTTCAATGCAACAAAGATGACTTATTTGTCATCTTTTCTCCAATTTTCTTGAAACTTCTTAAAATGGACAAAAATGATCCTTTAGCTTCTCATGCAAGCTTTGGCCCATAATTTTTTTATAATCTACAACTAGCCCCCACTAAATAATGAAATGTGGATATATTTTTATGTCACATGGCCAACATGAATTTTTCATGAACTTCCAAGACTCTTGTGAAATTCCCATTTTACCCTTAGTCTTTCTCGACATTTCCATTCTAATAACATTCATAACTTTTGTATATTAAAATACTTTTGGGAAATGGTCTTGCCTTCATCATTCCACGACTACTTCAAATTATTCGATCATGTAAGGTACGGGCTATAACATCCTCCCCCCCTTTAGAACATTCGTCCTCGAATGTTCAACTGACCTTATGGGCGCCATAATACTTCGAGGGGGTTCCTTTTATCGCTGCTCTTTCCTTTATGCCCATTCTTTATCCTTTACCTCGTTTTCCATATAATCGAACTCCTTGACCTTTTCGTGAGTCCTTGTTCCATGTCATAGGTTTTCCTACTTTGCTATATCAACTTGTTATCCCTGTCCTTTCCAGGTCATTTCTTTCCTGTTATTGTTCGTCACCGCACCTTAACAAAAGCCATGTCTTGGTACGCAGTCTTTACTTAACGATCTGCTCTAGGCTACTTCCTTACTCTCATACCCGTCTCTTGGTACACTCATTGTTACTTCATTTCTACTTTTCTCCTAAGTATCCTACCGACATGCCGACATATTTTGAACTCTGATTCCAAGCGGATAGGTTTCTTTTTCTGACACTTGATAGTGTTGTGGTTCCTTTTTCGGTCTAATGTAGTGTGGTCTCCCCCCCTTTTGGGGCTCCTTATATGCTAACCACCTTCGAGTACCTTCTTTTTCTTGCTATTTCTTCATATAGGTCCTAAAGCTCGTGAACTATTCCTTTCTAACACATAGATCTCGCCCTTTTCTAGGTCATCCTCTCAGAACAGTTCTTCCATGCCTGAGGCAACCATACTAGTATGGCCATACATTTATTCCTTCATATATCTTTCAAGGCCAAAGTCTTATCATATCGCCGCTAAACTTAATCACTCTTTTTCTTACTTCACACTGCCTTATCTTAGTCACTATTCCTTCCGCCTTGCTTATCAAAATCGGTCTTTCAACCTCGTACACTTCTTTCCTGTTTCCTTTTATCACTTTCTATTCCTTTTCACATGTCTACTTTGAGTCCTCACCCAAACAATCTCGCGCTTTGTCGATAGCTTCTCTCGAGGTTTCCCTCACTAAGATTTCTTACCTTTCACTTTTCCCCGACCTGTTGATCTCCTTGCCTTTCATGAACTCACTCTCTTCCCTTTGCAACTATCTCCACACTAAACTCTCAAGTCTTAAGCTTGCGGTAGAACAATAGCAACTTACCTTGTAGCACCTGTACCCTTTATTGTTTATTGTCACTCGAACTTCGGTATCCTTTTATTGATTAGCGCCTTCCCTACCGTAGCGCCGGTTGCTGGGACTCCCTAGTCCACTGATGCAATCATATGGAATATCTATACTCACATGTGTATATACATATGTGCATTATTCACTAACCCACAAAATACTTTCAAACAGTGTTCAAGCCTATCCAACTTTCCCGGGCTATGATACACCTTTTTTTTTTTGTCTCTTCACCATCCTAACCTACCTTGTTTTACGCGACCCCGTATAGCTTCCAGCCATTCCGTATACTCCGATTTCCTTAGGTCACTCTTAGCTTTTCATTTGCCCCTTATATCTCAATTTGTAAAACTTTTAGCTTACTTCCCAGGGGGTCACCCATCCTGAAATTGCTCCCACCTGAGCACGCTTAACCTCGAAGCTTTGGTGGGATTCGGTGCCTTAACTCTGATATTTTCGCGTCCGCTTTCTCCCATGGCCTTTACTACTTGATCTGAAGCCAATCAAAACTTTACAACTTCCGAGATATTTTCGTAATACGTCCTTTCTTCTACAATGACCGTTTTGCCCCTTTTAATTCCCCGATGTTCACCTTCCGCCCGCATGTATGACTATTTCGTCCGGCGCCCGCTCCACGTAACAGAACAAATATATCCACCCAGTCTTACCTCGTTTGACTTCCATGTCATCCTTCGCCTTTTTCCGCCGATACTGGGCGCCTACAGAAATCAACGATTAATATAATGAACCTTACTTCCTATGTCTTGGCTTTATCGCACGATCTAATGACAGAAAGAAGGTCAACCATTCCTAGATGCCCCGCAGCCTCCTGTTTATAAATGTGGCCGGCTTCACATCCATAAACAGGACTACCCGGACACGACTTTGCGGACACCCTTGGACCGACCTGCTCTGATACCACTTTGTCACACCCTAATCTTGATCAGGGTGTGATGGGCACCCGTCCCCGTAACCGGAGCCGAGCGAACACGCTGACTCTTACTACGTACTGAATTTTTTTTTTAGAATCTATTCGTCAAGTATACATAATAAGATGACTGAAATACTTTTAAATCAAGTAGTATATATAGCTGTACAAAACTTGTATCATAATACATCTGACTCCCGAAACCCACGACTATGTCTGCAAAGTCTCTAACTTCAAACACGACATCATGGCATAGCACACTGACTCGGCGACACTCCAGAACAAATGGAGTTGCCAACTTCGCTGGAACATCTTCTATAATGGCGTCTGATCATCTGGGTGTACCTGCGCGGCATGAAACGCAGCCCCCGAAGGAAAGGGGTCAGTACGAGCATTGTACTAAGTATGTAAGGCATGAATAATAGCATAGTAAAGAGATATAACGTATGAATAATAACATCTCAGGCATTTAGAACTTGTCATGGGATAGAAGTAACATGTACATATGAATGCCTTCTTGGCAATTGCCATGTATGCTTAGACTTTTCCAGAAAAACGGTGTTCCTTATTCACATATGCAGAGACAGAACATTTCAGATAAACAGTATCCTTTAATCATCGCACGGACGCCGAATACATCGGCTCTCCCTCCCCCTTCCCCACAGTATCCCAACATGTCATACAATGCACATTCAGACGCCGTATCCGGCTCTCCCATATCCCGCGTCCGGGATGAATCCAGCTGAATCAGGTGGTTATATAACAGTTGCCCTTCCCCATTCCCCATATACATATACATTCATCAATATCATGTATCATATACATTTATCATATAAGCAATATGCATGAGATTCCAAGAAAAGTCATGTATCAATCGGAGCGACATAAGGTCGGTAACATCCGATCGCATTATGGAATAATCGTGATCGTCATGTCTCACCTTGAAGGAACTAGTGTTATAAGGCGAGACTAACAAACAAGGGTAACATCACGGGAAAATATTGTTATATCCCGCATTTTGTACGTTGGAATATTTTAAGACAATTGCGGGAAGTTAAGGGCAAGGTCATTTTCCGATTCTGTTGTAATGCGCAAGTCGCTTAAAATTATCAGTGGCATAGAATGTTGAAGGCAAATTTGGAATTTGTAAAGTTATTATTATTCATGACTTCTTGGAGAAGCCAAGTGGTGCCATGTGTTCATTTTATATATATTGTGGAAGCTAAGTATATATAAATATATATATATATATATATATATATATATATATATATATATATATATATGAATAAAGTATATATATATATATATATATATATATATATATATATTTAGTATATATATATATATATATATATATATATATATATATATATATATATATATATATATATATATATATATATATATATATATTATGGGCAAGGCAAGTCATCTTTTATGACTTAAGAAAAGAATTCAAGAAACTTGGGGGGAAAGAAAAAGGAAAAATCTAGAAAATTGATATATATATAATAATAATAATATATATATAATAATAATAATATTAATAATAATAATAATAATAATAATTTAATAATAATAATTTAATAATAATAATAATAGAAAAGTGGAGAAAAAAAAAAAAAGAAGGAAAAAAAACGTCCAAGGGCTGCACATGATCAGCCATGTGCCCCCATGTATATATATATAAGTGTGTGTTGTTTCAAGACAAGCAATTCATCATTTTGACCAAAGAAGATTCAAGAAAGGTGGAGAAAAAGAAGGAGAAAGAGCAAACGGCCATGGCAGCCAAAAATGGTGCCATGGAAAGTGATCAAGAAAAATTATTTTCTCCATGTTTTCATACTAATTGGAGGGTCCTTTATCATGTGGAGTGGTTGTTGGGAGGAGGAAACCATTTGTTTAGCAAAAGGAACTCTAGCCGTGTGAAGAAGGCAAGAGGAGGAGGTAAGATTCAATCTCTTTTACATGTTTTATGGATGTTTTGGACATGTTATAATGCATGGAAATGGATGAAAATCATGCTAGGTAGTATGTGGGTGTGTGTGGCCGTGAGTTAGAGTGTTTGTATGCAAGGAGGGAATTTAATCTATTTGGTATTTTAGTTGTTGTTATGAATGGATTGTATGCGTTATGATATGAAGAAATGGATAAAAATCATGAAGCTTGGGCATGTTGAATGTTGGCCGTGTGTATGTGGTTTGATGCAAGTATGATGAACAATTTTATTTAGTGTAATCTAGCATGTTTGTGTGTTGTTGTAGTGTGTAGATAATGAATGAGACTCATGGAATTATACATAATGATGTTGTGGCCGTATGGACTGATTTGGTATGACAAGGAATGGACAAATTTTATGTAGTATGTTAGTTGTTGTTTGTTGTGGATTATGTGATGAAAATGAAGGTTTGATGATCTAAATTGAAGACAAAAGTGTTGTGGGCTGATTTGGAACATAATGAGATTGTAACATGATTTCTTGTATTGATGAAAATGAACTTGCTAACATATAAGATTGTTGATATAGTTTATGAATTTGAAAGAAAGATATATGTTGTTATATTCATTGAGTTGGAAGGTGTTGGATGGATGAATATATTGATTGAATCGTTTTGAAAGTCATGTGAATTGAATTGAATAGAACTGAATAATTGTTGGTCTTATTGATAGTTTGGCCGGGTTGAATTCCCGGATTGTTGTTGATTAAAATTGGCCAAGTTG
The DNA here is from genome assembly GCF_029784015.1 of Lycium ferocissimum. Lineage (NCBI taxonomy): Eukaryota > Viridiplantae > Streptophyta > Magnoliopsida > Solanales > Solanaceae > Lycium > Lycium ferocissimum. The sequence goes on along the minus strand of NW_026726271.1, from coordinate 56,819 downwards.
AACTTGGTGGGATGGCGCATTTACAGGGGAAATGCTGCCGAAATTTCTATAGACGAATGTTGATTCAAGATTTGGATTCTTAAGGACTCTAATTGACGTTTGGTAAATGTGACCAAATTGTAGATTACGCAAACTTGGAACTGGAATTTGGAATAGCGTATGAAGCGGAAAAGGTATGTAAGGCTTACCCCTTCTTTCTATGGCATGTCTTAGACGTAATAAGCTTGAATACGTATCTCGGGGACAATTCCTTTCCTAGAAATCCGAGATTGAAATTAGTCACTATTCGTTCAGTAGAATTGAATCAAGTGTTCATGAATAGTTGAAAGAAGGTCTAAACACCTAGAACTTGCATGAATAAGACTCGTATGTCCTAAGTCTCTTATAAGCCTTGTCATGAAATGTATTTTACGTGAACTGCATACGCCACCTCACTTGACTCGAGGTGGGCCCACTATTCCCTAATTTCCTCCTATGGCTCCCTTCGGTTTATTTCAATATTACAATTAAAGGAAACTTTTGGATATTATTCCGACTACTAAATAAGAATTGTTTTAACTAAACCCTTAACCCCAATGCGTGATTTTCCTTCCTAAAAGGTTACAAGTGTTTTCCAAAATATTCTTTTTCTTCAAAAACCAAGTTTTACAATATTGAAAGTCTTAGTGACTAATGCCTAGATTCAACGACTATGATTCTATGATACCTATGATTCTATGATGTCGATTCTATGCTATGTCTATAACCCGATATGCTATGACATGTTCTATGTTGATAGTCTCGCCTTATGATTATCGTTCCCTTCAAGGTGAGACAAAGCGACCATGATTACTTCATAAATGCGATCGAGGGTTTCCGACCTTACGTCACTCCGATAAGTACATGATTTCCTTGGGCTCTCTTGCATGCTTAAATATGGTATGGGTTATATATATATGTATACTTGGGAATTGGGAAGGGAAACTATGTTTCATTGCCACCGGTCGGCCTGGTTTATCATCCCGGACGCGGGGATGCCCGTACGTGGGATTTATGGCGTAGCCATGTATTCCGTACTTGAGTGGACATCATCCGGACGCGCGTACTATGACCCGATATGACCAAATAAGCATGCATGACATCCGCCCCCGGGCACTATATGCACAAAGTTTTATATATATATCCTGAAAAGATATGTTCTATGTTCCATGCGCTATTACTCATAAGCTCGGGTTCGCCCTTTACATTATATGATCCCGATGTACCGGATATAACTTTACATGATATATTCCATACGTTCCTAGATACTCTCTCTCACATGATATGCTTTATATCTCTATGCGATCTCTTGTTGTTGTGCACGATCACATCTCTTTACATGTTATTATTATGTCTTACATGCTCGCACATTGCTCGTACCGACGCCTTCTTAGTGGGCTGCGTTTCATGCCGCGCAGCACACCGTATGTTAGAAGTCATTATAGAAGATGTTCCAGCAATATTGGCAGCTCCACTCGCCCGGAGAGCCGCTCGAGTCAGCACACACGTGCTCATGACGATATGCGATTACGCTAGAGACTTTGCGCGCAGTCGTGGGTCTAAGGTGTCGCCTTAAAAAGAGTTTCTGCGGACGTTGACGTGTTTTATTATACGGAGCCCTCATATTTTCAATCTGTATTTACTTTGAGAAATGACGAAAAGATTTCCTTTTAAAAAAAAAAAAAAATTGCTATGTATTTTACTTCATTTTGTCTTAAGAATCCAAAGAGTTTATATGTGTAATAAGAGTTAGCGGGTTCGCTCGGCTCCGTACACGGGGTCGGGTGCCCATCACACCCTAGTAAAGTCGGGGTGTGACATGGGAAGCTAGAGTGGTCTAAAGGAAAGTAGAGTATACAGACGCGGACGAAACCTTAGGAGGTCATATGGGACGAGCGTGACCGAATCGGTGAAAAGAAAGAAGGTGCATCGCGACTTTAGAAGCGAGGGGTAAGTTGAATGGCGTTTGGAAATATTTTGTAAGCAAGATCGTAGCAATTATGTATACGTACGTATATGATATCCCATACATGGCTATATCAACGGGTATCTATATCCCAGCAATCGACGTTGCGGCACATGGGAAGGCATTAATCGGACAGGGTAACGAAGTTCGAGTGACAAAAATGACACAAATGTTGTAAGGCAAGTTGATGCTATTTTCACTACAGGTTGAGCTTGGAAAGTTCTAATATAATGATATTTGGAAAAGAAAGGAAGTGAGTAGATGGTAGGTAAAGTGACCAAAATGTCGGGAAAAAGCGAAAGAGTAAGAACTTCCGTAACTCTATGCTTTTGGGTTGTATTGTAAGATTTGAGAGATAGAGGTTAAAGGAACAATTGTGGCAGAAAGCTAAAAAAATATAGTGGTGGCAAGAGCCCAAGGATTTAGTTTGAACTCGAATTATGAGTTGCCATAAGTGTAGTTGTACTGTGAAGAATAGCGAAGGGTGCAAAACCATTTCGTATATACATAATTTGGATCGATGGAAGTAGTTCTGGGAAGGAACTAGGAGAAATAGTTAAGGGACATAACCATTATACTTACTAGCGACAAAGTCATGTTGGGTGAGCACTCGGAATGTAAAGGTAAATGGTGACAAGGATGTAAGGATGACATTGACCATTGAGCCGCAAGTGAGTCTTAGCACGATATTTCACCCTCAGACTGACGAACAGATCGAGCGTACTATTCAGACGCTAAGAGGTATGTACAGGCCTGCGTTCTTGATTTCGAGAGATGCAGTGGGATGATCATATGCCACTTATGGAGTTTGCCTATAATAATAGGCTGCTATTCTCGCATCCGGATAGCCGTATAAGGCTCTGTATGGCGAGAAGTGCGAGCTACCGATTGGCTGGTTCGATGTTGGCGAAACTAAGTTAATTGGGCCAGATATGAGTCAGCAAAGAGTTGACAAAGTGAAACTCATTCGGGAGCGGTTATTAGCAGCTCAGAGTTGACAAAAATCATATGTAGATAGTCGACGTCGACACCTAGAGTTTCAGGGCGACGATCGGGTATCTTTGAAAGTGTCACCCTTGAAGGGTGTTGTGAAATTCGACAAGAAGGAGAAGCTCAGTCTGAGGTACATTGGGCTTTATCGGGTCATCCGTAAGATAGGCCAGGCCGCCTACAAGTTAGACCTACTAGCGATTTGGCAGCAGTGCGCCCGGTCTTCCACGGGTCAATGCTTCGCAAATATATAGGTGATTCTTCTAGAGTATTTCCTATAAATGATATCCGAGTGACGGAGGATTTATCCTACGAGGAGCAACCTATAGCTTTTATTAAGATATTGTGGCGAAACAATAGCAGGGAGGAAATGACCTGGGAAGCCAAAGAGGAGATGAAGAATAAGTATCTCTACTTATTTCCTATGCCAACGGGTAATTCAAATTCCTAAATTGGTTATTTCGATTAATGAAATGTATGTGGCAGCCATGAAAGAGACTCCCCCAAAGTGCTTATAAGACCTCGTAAGATCGGTTTAACATTCGAGGACGAATGTTCTAAAGGGGGGAGGATGTTATATCCCGTATATTGTACGTTGGAATATTTTAAGTTAGTTGCGACAAGTTAAGGACAAGGCTATTTTTCGATTTGGTGTAATGTATAAGTTGTTTATGAATTTTATTGGTATGGAATATTAAGAGAAATTAGGGGCTAGAAGTTGAAATAAAAATTTCATGAAAAGGCCAAAGTGGCCGGGTGTTAAGGTGGGACCCACATGTTGGGATTTTATAAAGGACATATGAAGAGATATATGAGTAGTACATGTGAAGTTGAGCAAGTCCTAAGAAGGACCCATAAGCTAAAAATGAGTGTAAGCCCTCCAAAGGGACGATTTCAGAAAACGTCTTCGGGTGATCTGACTTCGAGGGGCCAAAGAGGCATTATGAGTTTCGAATTTGGGAAAACTCCCAGAATAAAAGTTGTAGATAATTGAAATAGCTTTCCAACCATAGGTTGTGGGTTCATAGAAGACATAGGGATAAGGATATATGGACGTTTTAAGGTAGAAAGGTCGAGCTGAACAGTGGATTCGGCCCAACCCGATTCCAAGTCGGGTTAGGCCCAATACCCATGCCATTTAAGTGAAATTTTCAGCTTTCTCCTTCATTTTTCAGACCAAAACATCCAGATTTTCAGAGATGGAGAGAGAGAGAGAGAGAGGTAGAGAGAGAAACCAAATTTTGACCACAATCTAGCCCCGAATCGCGAAGCTCATGAAGAGAAAAGTGTTGTACGTTACGTTGCCTTCAATTTGGGCTAAAAATCAGGCAAAAAGAAGGGTGACGTGCGGCTGCATACTTAAGGTAAGACTATGGTCCCTTTTTTCATTGTTAACAAGTTTAATTAGAGTTTTAACGGATTAGAACGGAGAAAATAGCGTTATAAACTAGTTTGTTATTTTGTTGAGATTTATGGATTAAGGGGCTGTTTTATGTGGGTTAAATGGTTGGAATTAGCTGTGTTATGGATGTTTTGAATGTGTTGTAATGTGTAAAAATGGATGGAAATCATGATATGTTGCGTGTTGAAGTTGAGCCGTGTAGTGGGCGTTTTGTAGAATATGATGAGCTAATTTTATTTAGTGTTTTGGTTGTTGTTGTTGTGGATTATATGATGATAATGAAAGCTTAATGATGTAAGTTGAAGTGGAAAACGTATATATGGGCTGTTTTAGAAGCTAATGTGAATTTAATATAGTTTCTTGAATTGATGAAAATGATGTTGTTAACATGCGGATTATTGATGTAGTTTATGAATTTGGAAGAATGAAATGTGTTGTCGTAGTTTTGATTGAATTTGGAAGGCTTGGTTATGTAGTACAATGGTTGGGCCGTTTGGATACTTTGTGGTTTGGTTGAAATGTTTTTGAATTTTGTTTGAATGGTTTCGGATTAGGCTTGAATGTATGTAAGCATTGATGTTGGCTTGATTATATAAGTGCTTGAGTTGAATAAAAATGGAATGTCGTCGAAATATGTAGAAAAGAGTTATTGATGGTAGAATTCCTTTTGAATTGATTGTTGATGTTCCTAGTATGATTGTTGGTATTGTTGTTGAAGATTTTATCGAGTTGAATTCTCGGGGTTGTTGAATTTATAGGGGAGATGCTGCCCAATTTTTTTGTAAATAAAGTGCTAGCCTAGAATTGGATTCCTAAGTGCGTATGACTAATGTTTGGCGTCTAATGATGTTATTGTAGCTTTTGGAGAAGCCAAGACGTAAGTTTGGATTAATCTAGGAAGCGGACGAGGTATGTGAAGCTTACCTTTTCCTTCTTGTGGCATGTCTTAGTCGTAAGTAGATTGTGATACGAGTCTCGGGTGACTCCATTCTTAAGATCCGAGCTTGTGTGCGATTTTTATTCATTCCTTCGGATGTCAATGTACTCTTAATATTGTCAAACCATGATCCTTGTGTCTTTTTACATGACTTGGTTTCAAGTTTTGCATAAAGAATGTTTTTTCCAAAAGGTTTCGTAACTACAAACAATCGTAACTTTCATAGACGAGCTCGGATCTCTTCGAAACATTCTCAAGATTCTACAACTGGATAAGGTCTCTAACTTTCATAAATGGACCCGGATCGGTTCGATCACTCGTCAAACGTGGGCCCTCTCGTATACTCTCCCTTGTATAATCTCTTATGACTTTTCAAAAATTTTGCTTTTAACGTCTTAACCTTCGCACGCCGAAACTCAACGTATAAAAGTATCGAGTTTGAAATGACGATTATGCCCCTAATTTTCATAAGTTATCTCAATGTTTAATACGTGTCTACGATCCTAAAGTTCTATTTGATATGTTCTTATGAACAACATTCGGAAGAAACTATCTCTGACTATCGCCTTGGTTTTAAATGATAATTCACATTTAGATTATTTTATGAGTTTTTTGGAAAAATGTTTTTTAAAGTGATATAGTCTCCCACGACTAGCTCGTGCATATTTCCTTCATATCCTTCTTCTAGTAATTCTTCTCTCCTTATGTTTCGTGTGCACTATGATATATTCCTTTTATGATGTATTAACTTATTTCATTCCCTTTCTTCGGGTACGTGTATATTTGGCGTTATGGGGTGTTACGGCGTTATGATGTGACATGATATAACATTCGGAGATATGAAATCTTACACCTATGATGTGGCGTGGCGCCAACGACGGGCACCAATTCTAAGAAATTGGTATGATTTGTATTTTTATGAGTAAGCATTTTGATATTTTGAATATTGCATTTCCGTACGCAAGTTTGACTATGACCTTAGATTACTATATTTCATGCTTTGCATATTCAACATCATTACTCGGTCCCTTTCTTCGGGGGCCTGCGTTTCGTAATTCCACCGCGCGGTACGGAACTAATTATTTGGATGATCCACCGGCCTTAGTCCTTTTGAAATGGTGACTTGGAGCCTTAGTTCCTTATTTATGAACAATATGTTGACTTCGATGACAATTATGTTAGTGTGCATATGTATATGTTTATTAACGATTCGACGTTAGGGGTCTTTACTCTCTTGTCCCGCCTAAACCTTTAATTAGTTTTGAATACTTCTCTTTTGAGGCACATAGGTCATATATGTGTGGGTTATGGGTATTCCTTCTAAACTGGTCATTTAATGTCTTTCTTTGATTTGGACAAATCATATTCTCCCAAAGTTATGATAGCCTTATCGGCTTATATGTGATATTATTCCCCCTTCATAAAGCATCGATATAGCTTGTAATATTTTAAATTTGTGCGATTTGTCGCCCGACTTTCCCATAATCTTAATGTATATATATGTTTTTGTATTCTCTTCTTAATGTCCTATTCGTATGCTACTTCAATAATGTAAAGGTGTGTATCGGGTGCCCAACGCTTGCACTAGTCGCGATATCGGGGTTGGTTCGTGACGATTTCCTTGTATTGTGGACGTTTCGAACTTTGGCTCCAAGCTTATGTAGTTCATCCTTCCAATCATTTACTAAATTATTCATGATCTCTTGTCGTATATTTTCCAAGCACTTATATTATATACCTAATACACCAATAATTTTCGGATATCCATAACTCTTCGCACAATATCCATTTTACGAGAGCTCGATATCTCTTACCTCATGGCCCTTAACTATGTCTCATAATCTATTCTTTCCTTTACTTTTCACTCTCTTTGTTCATCCTCCAATCTACCTTTCCGACATTTCATTCACATATCTCAATACGTTAATGTTTTATTAAATAGTGGGGTTAATCTACTGCATTATCATCTGCACTCTCTTACTAAACTATATAGTAGATTCCTCAAGTTTCTTACTTTTTCGCTTTTTCGATTTTGGTCATCTTTAGGGCTTACCATATAAATCATTTCACTTTCTTTTCCAAATATCATAATTATCTTATAATTCCTTCTCAACACAATCCGTAACCATGCCATCTTAGCCTTATAACATTGTATGCCATTTTATTTTTTTCACTTTTCATTACCACGATCCGATTAATGCCTCAAGGTCGCAATATGTCACAAAAACTTACTTGCATCTTAATATAGATTTCCATTCATATACACACGCCTATACATAAATACCATCTTAAAATGGTCCAACGAACACTATTCAATATCTCGTTCATTTAATGTTTTACTCCATCTTCTTTTTTTTCTTAAATAACACAATCCACATGTAACCTCTTAGGCATAACCATGAATACCTTAAGCCTACCTTTCTCAACAACTTATTTTAAAACCGTTGGGTCATTTTTCAATTTCCCTCAATCAACTCGTAATATCGTACTGTTATTTTCCTGGGGTTCCGTCACCATTGATCCCCGTGGCAAAGTGTAGTCCTTTGGGATCTCTTGAAGTCCGGCGAAATCGTCTAGTAGGAGCTTAGAATAGGTTTAGAGTTGTCCTTCATCACCTATATACGGAGAAATGAGGTACTCAATAATTTTATCGTCTCGTGTCTCGATTGAAATGATCACTTATCACATATCTTTAATTGTTCAAAATCTCAATCGTCTTAAATTACCCACTAAAATTCTTACTTCCAACACCGAATTACTCCAAAGTTCTCTTGAAATTTCTTTATACTCTACTTATCAAAGTCTTCATAACGGGTAGATGTTTTGTTATTCACCTTTTTCTTCAAACCTCTCTTCCTTGTCGTTCATAACATGTTCCTTTATTTTAGGGGTCAAGTACGTGTGCACGTATATTCGGTACTCGCTTTTCGTCCTCCCATTTACCTTGTTGTTTCTTCTTATCTTGCTTCCAACTATCATATTATTCTGTCTCTTTCTTTCCTTACTTATCCTTTCTTTCGTATTGATAGTAATGACCCCTTGTCATGTAACCTGTCACGACCCAACCCCGTAGGCCGTGACTAGTGCCCGAGTTGGGCACCCAAACGCATTCATCAAACCCGAATCACACACACCGTGCTTATGCCGATATAAATATCAAACGCTACTTCAAACACATCTCAAACTCAAACATATATATATACATATATCGAAAGCCGATAAGGCTATCCGATGGCGCACCGGCCCAAAACATATAGTATACAAACACACTCCGTACGGGTAGGCACACAACCCACATATACATCTACGTGCCTCTAAACAAACCAACAGAATCATATGACGGGACAGGGCCCCGCCGTACCCCTGAACACACACACATATATGCAACGAACGAGTATATACCAAGATATAGGCTCCGGGATAAAAGGAGCACTCCAACACAGCAGAACGGATCTCCTAAACTGGCGGACCGCCAAACTGGTCGTCTGTACCTGCGGGCATGAAACGCAGCCCCCGAAGAAAGGGGGTCAGTCGAAATATGTACCGAGTATGCAAAGCAGAAATACGAAGTAAATCGGGTCACACTCGAAACAAAGAGTACCGAAAGTAAGTACATTTCCAAAATGCCAAACGTTTATTTTTCAAATAGAAAGCATGCAAAAGGGCACGAAAAAATATGGTCGCCCGCCCGTCGATGGCGCCATAACACGACATAACACCGAAGGTTTCAAATCTCCGTACAACCCCGAACGCAACACATCATCACAACACATCATAAGCCATATCACAAAGATAACTCCATAAACGGAACCCGGCCCTATGGCGAGGTCTCGGGAACCGTAACACGAAGATAACACCGAATATATCATAGTGCGCACGACAACAAAACCGGCCCGGGAACCGGCGAACGATGTACCAACAACCGCACGAGCAGAGTCGTGAGTAACCATATGCATAAAATCATTATCATAGGTTCAAAAAGTAAGTAAAATGACCATACTTGGGAATCGGAAAAATCGTCATACCAAACTCTCTCAAACGTCATCAGAAAAGTACAAAGGAAGGTCGCGGGACCCACGGACGAGTGTCAACCCGAGCCGGGCCCGCCTATGGAAAACATACTCATCACACGTCATACAACCTCCCACGACGATATCGAGGCAATCCGAGCCCTTAGTCGAAAGTTATGAGCGTTCGTAGTTTCAACATCGTTTAAGAATAAAATTCTTTTGAAAACCAAGTTTTTATGCAACTTTAAAATCAATTTTTCCAACAACATCGAAACCAATATTTTCTCACATCAACATACGAGTACCAAAAGACAAACACGAATCATAGACATGCTCGGATTGTGAGAATGGAATTTCCTCGAGGCTAGTATCGTAGCCTATATTGAACTAAGACATGCCAAAAGAAAGAAGGGTTAAGCTTTACATACCTCGCTCGCACACAACGCTAATCCAACTCAAACTTATATCTCGAACTCCCCAAGATCTACATGACATCAACAAATACCAACGTCAACCAAGCATTTAGAAGTTCATTTCCAACTAACACATAATCCTACGGAAAATTGGGCACTTCCTTTATAAATGGACCAACCCCGAGAATTCAACTCGGCCAAATTCAACAACACAACAAACCAACAATCATTCCAACAATATCCACAATCAATTCGAAACGCATTTGAACATTAAAAATCCTTCTCCACACATTCCAACAATATTCCAATTATGCTTACTACAACTACATACTTACAAACCAACATGTAATCAAACTAACGCATATTTAATTATCAATCCAAAACCATTCAAACAACATTCAAGAACTCTTTAAATAATTCATGCAATATTTCCAACAACCCAACAAATACTCCAATCCACCCGAAATGGTCCCCAAACCCGAGAACCTCAACTCTAACATATTTCTCGGTTTCAAATCATGATCTGCTCCAACAATTCATACTCTAACCATGCCATTTCCATAAATATAAAAATCACACTAAACACACAAAATCTTCCAAAACAGCCCACACACTTACAATACCAATGCGAATCATTAAACTCTTATTTCCAACATAGAATCCTCATAACAACAACAACCAAAATTCCAAGAAAACTTAATTCATTTCTTGACATACACAAGAGGCCATATTCGGCCAACCTCACATACATACATATTAATGATTTTCATTTGTTTCAACACTCTACAATAACCAAACATGCTACATAAAACTCATGCACCAACATTAACACAACACACACACTTGCACGGCCAAGTACCCTACACATGGCTCAACTTCAAACACCAAATTTCCATGAATTCCATCCATATCAACATACAACAACACACCTAAACCTTTCATAACTCATAAAACAAGATTATATTTTACCTTTCTTCACAACTCCTCAATTTGTCCAAAGTTGGCCAAGGATGAAAACGAACAATCCAACGCTTCCAACAACGCTTCCACGCTAATAAGCACTCTTGAATTAGTAGGTTTGCTTAGAAGAAATAATTTTGGGAAGGCTAAATCTTGGTCTTGATTTTGGAATTTCTTGGCGAATGGTCTGGAGTTTTTGCTCTCTAAGGTTCTTGATTTTTCTAAGGGAGAAGATGATGGAATAAGATGACTTTGTCATCTTTTTAATTTCAAATAATGGCCAACCATGTGGCCATGGCCCACTCAAAGGTGGCCGGCCACATGGCCTATTTCACTCTCTCTCTTTTTTTCAATAATTGTCAACTTCCACAATTTCCACTTTTGGTCCCGAAGTTTCTTTGATGATTCCATACCAATAACGTCATACATACTTAGGTCTTACGACAAAATCGAAGGTCACACGTCCCGACTTCGCACCCCGGAAAAGTCTTAACCCTAACTTATCATAGTTAACCCGAATCGTCCCGTCGTTCAAAATACGGGATGTAACATCCTTCCCCCCTTTAGAACATTCGTCCTCGAATGTTCAACTAATCTTATAAGGTCGCATAAGGACCTCGGGGAAGATTCCCGTTATCACCATAACACATAGTCGTACCTACCAATCATACTCTTTATCTCGACTTCGAACTCTTCTATTGCTCCTCGGCTTAGATTTCGTCTTTCAACTTTCCGTTCCAGATACCCAAATTCTCTATGGCAACAAACATACCTTGGGCGTCGTTATTTATAAATACCAAATTATCGGTTTTCGGACCCTTACTCGCTGCTATCAAACAACATCCATACAACAAACACACATACATAAAAATATTACAATAAAGGCTCATATACCTGGATCCGCATTCGGTGCCGCCTCTGGATCCCGCCTGCCTGCCAAAGCGTATATGCGGTTCGAAGGACCGCTAGCACTGGGGGCTCCACCGCGACCTCTGCCACGGCCTACTGGTGCCGGCACACCCTGACCCATAGGGCGTATAGCCGCTGAAGAAGATGAACCGGCACCGACCCGCAGTCGCGCCACACCGCCCAAACCAACCCCCGACCGGCAATCCCTCATCGACGGCCCCGACGGCCACAATTAAAAAAGCACCGCCGGCCCGAAACACTCTCCCGGCGTGGCCTCCCACAGCCGGGGGCACGGAGGTCCGGGTGGTCTCATCCGACCGGAACCTCCGCTTGCCCGAGGGCCTAAGGCCCCGGAACTCGATCCGCCCGGGACGGTCCTATGTCATCAAACCGTTTATTAACGTACCGTGTATCCCGGCCACGGCGGAAAATATCCACCGGACCGACACCGAGGTCGCCCGCCGCGAATCTCCCCGAATACCCCGCCGATCCGGCCCTCTCGGGCGGCCTCCTATCACGATCTCTACCGGACCGATCCGCCGGGCCGATCCTCCATCCCCCGAGCGTGCGCTCCGTAACCGGCAATATCCATGTCGGTTCGCGCCGCCATCGTCATACGCTATCAACCAAGTAACGATCCAACCCTATCACATACCGATGCATCCGATCGGCCATATCCGCCACTATAGTAGGGGCATACCGGCCGTAGAATCAAACTCAAGTTATATTCACGAACACTCCGACCCTCTCGTCTTTATCTCGCAAAAATCTATCAACTCTCGCCCTCCGCAACTCCGGGCAAGAAATGGCGGAGAAAGGGCAATCCGTGAACTCGTCCCACGTGGCCGGGGAAGCATCCTCACCCCCGGATAGCTCCCAGACTCATACCCGCCGGCCGCAACATCTCGTAGTCCGTGCGAGGCTAACTCAACGGACTCGGTCTCTCGAAGCCCCGACCGTCCCAATGCACGTCTCATCCCCCGAACGAAGTCATGGGGTCCTCCTCGGGCTTAGACCCGAAAAACTCAGGGGGGCCACACGTCAAGAAGTCGCGAACCCTCAGGCTATCACGCCTGTCGTCATCATCATTGCCTCTCTTTGCCCGCGTCCGCGAGCTTGTCCCGCCACTATTGTCGTCAATAACTGTACGGCCTCCCTCAGCGTCCCCGCCCTCCGTATCCGGCTGGGGAGCGGGCGCTGGAACTGCTGAGGGGCCTACTCCAGCCTCCCTGGGTGGTGGAGTGGCTGAACCCTCTGAATGTAAAACAATACCGGGCCTAGTCTGCGCACGAGCCCGTGTAACCCTCGGCGCCCGACTAGCCTCATCTGCCTTCGCCTTGCCCTTCTGGGCAGCCGTCGTCTTCTTCGGAGGCATCTCTGAAAAACATAACAACTAATCAGAAAAAAAAGTCATCCTAATAGCACAGTTCTATCGCACGATCTAAGATTCAAAGAAAGGTAACACCCTAAATGTCCTGTAGCCTCCTGTTTATAGATGTGGTGCACAACACACCGATAAACAAGACTCTACGAGACACGGCCTGTAGACATTCCGAGGACAAACCGCTCTGATACCACTTTTGTCACGACCCAACCCCGTAGGCCGTGACTAGTGCCCGAGTTGGGCACCCAAACGCATTCATCAAACCCGAATCACACACAGCTGGCTTATGCCGATATAAATATCAAACGCTACTTCAAACACATCTCAAACTCAAACATATATATATACATATATCGAAAGCCGATAAGGCTATCCGATGGCGCACTGGCCCAAAACATATAATATACAAACACACCTGTACAGGGTAGGCACACAACCCACATATACATCTACAGGCCTCTAAACAAACCAACAGAATCATATGACGGGACAGGCCCCGCCGTACCCCCGAACACACACACATATATGCAACGAACGAGTATATACCAAGATATAGGCTCCGGGATAAAAGGAGCACTCCAACACAGCAGAACGGATCTCCTAAACTGGCGGACCGCCAAACTGGTCGTCTGTACCTGCGGGCATGAAACGCAGCCCCCCGAAGAAAGGGGGTCAGTACGAAATATGTACTGAGTATGCAAAGCAGGAAATACAGTAAGTAAATCGGGTCACACTCGAAACAGGAGTACCGAAAGTAAGTACATTTCCAAAATGCCAAACGTTTATTTTTCAAATAGAAAGCATGCAAAGGGCACAAAAAATATGGTCGCCCGCCTGTCGATGGCGCCATAACACAGCATAACACCAGAAGGTTTCAAATCTCCGTACAACCCCGAACGCAACACATCATCACAACACATCATAAGCCATATCACAAAGATAACTCCATAAACGGAACCCGGCCCTATGGCGAGGTCTCGGAACCGTAACACAAAGATAACACCGAATATATCATAGTGCGCACGACAACAAAACCGGCCCGGAACCGGCGAACGATGTACCAACAACCGCACGAGCGAGTCGTGAGTAACCATATGCATAAAATCATTATCATAGGTTCAAAAAGTAAGTAAAATGACCGTACTTGGGAATCGGAAAAATCGTCATACCAAACTCTCTCAAACGTCATCAGAAAAGTACAAAGGAAGGTCGCGGGACCCACGGACGAGTGTCAACCCGAGCCGGGCCCGCCTATGGAAAACATACTCATCACACGTCATACAACCTCCCACGACGATATCGAGGCAATCCGAGCCCTTAGTCGAAAGTTATGAGCGTTCGTAGTTTCAACATCGTTTAAGAATAAAATTCTTTTGAAAACCAAGTTTTTATGCAACTTTAAAATCAATTTTTCCAACAACATCGAAACCAATATTTTCTCACATCAACATACGAGTACCAAAAGACAAACACGAATCATAGACATGCTCGGATTGTGAGAATGGAATTTCCTCGAGGCTAGTATCGTAGCCTATATTGAACTAAGACATGCCAAAAGAAAGAAGGGTTAAGCTTTACATACCTCGCTCGCACACAACGCTAATCCAACTCAAACTTATATCTCGAACTCCCCAAGATCTACATGACATCAACAAATACCAACGTCAACCAAGCATTTAGAAGTTCATTTCCAACTAACACATAATCCTACGGAAAATTGGGCAAAGACTTCCTTTATAAATGGACCAACCCCGAGAATTCAACTCGGCCAAATTCAACAACACAACAAACCAACAATCATTCCAACAATATCCACAATTAATTCGAAACGCATTTGAACATTAAAAATCCTTCTCCACACATTCCAACAATATTCCAATTATGCTTACTACAACTACATACTTACAAACCAACATGTAATCAAACTAACGCATATTTAATTATCAATCCAAAACCATTCAAACAACATTCAAGAACTCTTTAAATAATTCATGCAATATTTCCAACAACCCAACAAATACTCCAATCCACCCGAAATGGTCCCCAAACCCGAGAACCTCAACTCTAACATATTTCTCGGTTTCAAATCATGATCTGCTCCAACAATTCATACTCTAACCATGCCATTTCCATAAATATAAAAATCACACTAAACACACAAAATCTTCCAAAACAGCCCACACACTTACAATACCAATGCGAATCATTAAACTCTTATTTCCAACATAGAATCCTCATAACAACAACAACCAAAATTCCAAGAAAACTTAATTCATTTCTTGACATACACAAGAGGCCATATTCGGCCAACCTCACATACATACATATTAATGATTTTCATTTGTTTCAACACTCTACAATAACCAAACATGCTACATAAAACTCATGCACCAACATTAACACAACACACACACTTGCACGGCCAAGTACCCTAGTACATGGCTCAACTTCAAACACCAAATTTCCATGAATTCCATCCATATCAACATACAACAACACACCTAAACCTTTCATAACTCATAAAACAAGATTAGATTTTACCTTTCTTCACAACTCCTCAATTTGTCCAAAGTTGGCCAAGGATGAAAACGAACAATCCAACGCTTCCAACAACGCTTCCACGCTAATAAGCACTCTTGAATTAGTAGGTTTGCTTAGAAGAAATAATTTTGGGAAGGCTAAATCTTGGTCTTGATTTTGGAATTTCTTGGCCGAATGGTTGGAGTTTTTGCTCTCTAAGGTTCTTGATTTTTCTAAGGGAGAAGATGATGGAATAAGATGACTTTGTCATCTTTTTAATTTCAAATAATGGCCAACCATGTGGCCATGGCCCACTCAAAGGTGGCCGGCCACATGGCCATATTTCACTCCCTCTCTTTCTTTCAATAATTGTCAACTTCCACAATTTCCACTTTTGGTCCCGAAGTTTCTTTGATGATTCCATACCAATAACGTCATACATACTTAGGTCTTACGACAAAATCGAAGGTCACACGTCCCGACTTCGCACCCCGGAAAAGTCTTAACCCTAACTTATCATAGTTAACCCGAATCGTCCCGTCGTTCAACATATATATATCAACGCAACCTGTCTCCTGAGGAGTCACAATCATCAACAGATAACACAGTACATAAGCAGACAAGGCTGTCACAACATATGGGAACGTCCCAACTATACATACGCAAGCCGACAAGGCTGCCACTACATACAACATCTCAAAACATATATGTATACGCAAGCCGACAAGGCTGCCACTACGAATGGGAACGTCCCAAAACATAAGTCATGCTAACACAGCTGAACATCATCTATATACAACCCACACATGTGTCTACAGACCTCTAAGAGTAACAACAGCAACATATGACGGGACAGGGCCCCGCCGTACCCCTGAATAAACATATACATATATTAGAAGATTTGTGCCAAAAGTCTAGACTCCGGAACAACGGAGCACTCCAAGACAGTTGAGTAGAAATCCTAAGCTGAAGGGTCACCAAAGCAACCATCTGTACCTGCGGGCATGAAACGCAGCCCCCCGAAGAAAGAGAGGTCGCACGAGATACGTACCGAGTATATAAAGCATGAATTACGATATGGAAGATCATAACGAAGTAAAGATTCCGAGACAAGTATGATAATCAAGAAATCACGTACCGTGCCTTATAGAACAAGTCATGCATATCATTATCATATACCGTACCCGGCCCATTATGAGACTCGGTGAATAAAGTCGTGTACACGTATACCGTACCCAGCCCATCATGGGACTCGGTGCTATCATCGTATCACCATATCATCATATCATCATATCATCATATAACGTACCCGGCCCTTTAGTGAGGGAATAGGTGAATAATGTAGTAAAACTGTGCGTGATAACATACCCAGCCCGGGACTCGGTGAATGATGTAATAACAGTACGCACGAGCAGAGTAGTGAGTAACCATATGCATTTAAATCACCATCTGAGACTCAATAGATAAGTAGACTAACCAACACTCGAGTATCAAGGCGATAGTCATGTTAAGTACTCTTTGGACGTCACTATGGACTATATCAAATAGAGCCTCAGGAATCATAGACATGTATCAAGATAATGTGAAACAGCTTATGAAAGTCAAGGACATTAGTCACTGTAGAGTCTTCAAGAATAGGAATTTTTACATATCAACTACTATCCAACGTATAGAAGACTCGAGGCGACCTCAACTACTTTTAAGAGTTTTAACATCAAGAAGTGAATAAGAATCATGAATCACACTCGGAACTTATGAATGGAATTACCCCAAAGCTCATATCGTACATCACTTACGTCTAAGACATGCCAAAAAAAGGAAGGGATAGCTTTACATACCTTTAATGCTTATTCGAGACACAATACGTATACGCTGCCCAAAGTGTCTCAACCTATATTAAGACGCCAAGAATTATGGTTAAGCTACGGGAAGGTTCAAAACGTATTCCAACGTTAATAGTTCCTTTCTAGAAAATTAGACGACGTTTCCCTTATATGTAAACCAACTACATAACAACCAAGCCAACATAAATAACCACACGTTCAAGAACCATATTGAGACTAATAAAGACGAGATACAAGAACACTCCGAACAGCCCGCACGACATTCCAAACAGCCCACATATTCAACGTTCGATAATAATCCACATTCGACTACGACACATTCAAGCTATTCTTAACGATCCTTAGTCATAACATCTTCATTGAAATGACCTTATAACAGCCCAACTAATACAACAACACAATATATACTCTAAAATAGGCTTAATCTTCCAATTCAACGAGAATAACAACATGCTCAAAACAGCCCCTAATCACAATATAAAAAGATGCCCGATCATCTCACGAACACCTACAAACATGCCAAACAAACCATCTACGCTTCTTATATTTCATACATTCCTTTCATCTAAATTAGTGAATTATATCAGCAAACCCACGGCAACAACATTATTCATTCATGAACAAGAAAACTACATTAATTTCACCATAAATCCTTACAACAGCCCACAAAATAAATTCAACTCCAACTTTAACCTTTTAATTCCTTCACTCTCATCATTTAATCCATAACAACAACAACCAAAATGCTACTTAAAATTTATTCACCATTTCTAATTAAAACAGCCCCCTACTGTCACACCCTAATTTTCGATAGGGCATGATGGGCACCCGACCCTTACTTAAGGCCGAGCGAACCCGCAGACTCTCATAACCATACTGGGCCCACAAAACATAACATAAGCACAGGGTGAAAATTTTCAAAGAACAACATTCTTTTCTTCTTTTTCGAATCAAACAAAATCCGTAGTCACAACAAATCTGTAACATAATACATAATAATACATCGGCCTACATAGCCGATTACAAAACTGACATATCACACACACGACACTGTCTGCAAAGTCTCTACCAACATCTCGTATACCACACAAACGCACTCGTACTCGACAAAGACCCGGAGGAAACGGAGCTCGCCAATCCCGGAACATCTCCCGCTAACATCATCTACTCATCTCGTGGGTACCGCGCGGCATGAAACGCGGCCCGAAGAAAAGGGGGTCGGTACGAAATATGTACCGAGTATGCAAAGCCGGAAATACGAAGCGAAGCGAAATCATAATCGGTCGGGGAGTACAGAAAGTGAGCATAATAACCCGAATACCAAAGTTCTTACATCTGACATACAAATCACACATAAGGGGTTCAGGAGGCAAATAGGATAATCATAATGTCAAAATGCTTCGCTTTCTTTAAAAAAAACATTTCTGTCTCGTATATACAGAAAATCAAACATATCATATGAGCTGACATTAACCGAATGCCGAGGAATGTACGGCCCGACCCATTTATAACATATTATTGCCGAGAAACGTACGGCCCGATCCATATATAACATAATAGTGCCGAGGAACGTACGGCACGATCCATATATAATATAGTAATCATAAACATACCGTCATATTATCACATATCATATCACATATCATATTGTATCATCAGATCATCACATATCATATCTTCAAATCATCACATATCACATACGGTCTGCAATGGGACCCGGCGGACAGAACATCGTCGCCACTCCATCTGGACGCCACAACACATCATACTTTGGAAGTTTCATTATCTCCTTATCTCCGTCACACATCATATATCATATCACATCACATACCGGCATACCGCGGTCAGAACCCGACGGTAATATCATATACCGGCATACCGCGGCCAAGAATCCGGCGTAATATCACATCATACTTCGAAATCACATCATACTTCGGAATCACATCATACTTCGATTGTGCGCACGATAATAACCGGCCCGGATCCAAGGAAGGATGTAACAACAAAACGCACGAAAGCGTAATCGTAAGTAGCCATATGCAT
Source organism: Lycium ferocissimum (assembly GCF_029784015.1). Lineage (NCBI taxonomy): Eukaryota > Viridiplantae > Streptophyta > Magnoliopsida > Solanales > Solanaceae > Lycium > Lycium ferocissimum. The sequence goes on along the minus strand of NW_026726271.1, from coordinate 37,423 downwards.
ACAAATCATTATTACAAACTCAACGGAATCACCAAAGCGAACCATTATTTCAAAACCAAGACCATAGTCAACTCAAATTTCCTCCGAATGTCACTCGAACATATCAAACCGAACTTCGTAAATCATAGCCACGTATCCGAATCACATGCATAAAAAATCCTCATTTCAGACTTAACGGATAAATAAATAATCATACTCGGGGGTCGGAAAGGTGGTCATATTAAATTCTTTCAAAAATAGGTCATTAGAACCAAACATAGAATTGTCGCGGGACCCACGGACGAGCGTCAACCCAACCGGGGCCCGCCTATGAAAATTAAAGTCCTCACTCGTCATGAAGTCATTTGCGAAAATATCAAAGCGATCCGAGCCGTTTCTTGAAAGTTACGGGCGTTCGTAGTTTCGGAATCGTTTAGGAACAAAACTCCTTTGAAAACAAATCTCTTTTGAAAACAAATCTCTTTTGAAAACCTTAGAAATTTAATCATACAAAAGACATACGGATCATAATTCGACCACATTAAGAATACGAATATCAAGAAACAAATAAGAATCGTTCGCGAACTTATCAAAGCAATCCGGTTCTGTCTGTGAAAGTTACGGACATTTTAGACATAAGATCCTTTCGGAACAAGCCGTCTACACAACATTTCAAATCCAATCATATCAAAGACATACGGACCATAGCTTGACCATATTAAGGAGGCCAACATCAAGAAGCGAATATGAATCAGAAACATGTTCGGATTTTAAGAATAGAATTATCCCCAAGGCTCATCGCATATTACAACTTACTTGCGTCTAGGACATGCCAAAAAGAAAGAAGGGTAAGCTTCACATACCTTGATCGCTTCCTACGCTAATCCAAATTTAAGGCTTGACTTCTAGAGATCTACAACACATCAATAGGCATCGAACATTACCCATAAGCATCGAAAGTTCAACTCCAAACCATCATTTTATCTACGAAATTTGGGCAAAGATTTCCCCGTACATACACCAACCCCGAGAATTCAACTCGGCCAAATCAACAACAACAACACCAACAACCAAACTAGCAACATCAATAATCAATTCAAAATGCATTCTAGCATTAAATACTCTTTTCTACATAACTTCACAACATTCATAATATTCCGACATACTTACTTCAATCACTTACATTCAAACCAATATCAACGTTTATACGTTCGATTACTAATCCAAAACCATACAGACAATATTCAAGAACGCTTTAAACATTTCACACAATTTTCCAAACAACCAAAACCATATCCCAACTCACCCGAAATTGTCTCCAAACCCGAGAACAACACCAAACACATTTTTCTTTCTTCCAAATTCATAAACCATACTAACAATCCATACTTTAACAACATTAATATCATAATTAAAAGAAACTATATTAAGATCACATTGACTTCCAAAACAGCCCATATACAACTTTACCTTCAACTTAATGCATTAATTCTTCATTTTGTTCATCATAAATCCACAACAACAACAATCTAAACATGCTAAATAAACTTACTTCTTCATTTCTACACCAACCATAGCATGTACACGGCCACACACACAACAATTACAACTTCAACTTGAACCATTCAATACCTTCAATCTCATTACATAATCCATGACAACAACAACCAAAATACTAAGTAAAATCACTTCGCTATAAGCTACCAAAAACAGCCCCTATTCGGCCAACACCAACATACATCAATTCCATGATTTTCATTCATTTTCTACACATTACAACAACACACAAACATGTTGAATACAATTAATTCATCACTCCATACAACACACACCTATACACGGCCAAATGACAACTCACGGCTACAACTTTAACATCATACCTTCATGTATTTCATTCACTTCTACATATCACAACATGCACAAATCATCCATAAGACATGTAAGGAAGATGAAACCTCACCTTTTCCATTGACTTCACCCTCGGCTAAGGTTGATGAATCGCAACAACGAACGATTTTCTTGTTCCAACAACCACTCCATGTTGACGAGGCCCTTCAATTAGTAGGAAAGCTAGAAGAAAATATTTTTTTTTGCTCAAGATTTTTGGTCTTCATTTTTTTTTTTCTTGGCCGTTTTTCTCCTTCTTTTTTTCTCCATTTTTCTTGAAGTTTCTAGGAGATGAAAATGATGAAGATGACTTAAGTTAGTCATCTTATGCTCCATATATAATTTGCACAAGTGGCCCTATGGCCCACATCTCACACATGGCCACATATGGCCATTTTCATGAATTTAAGTTTCCATAATTTCACTTCTAGCCCCAAATTTTGATGAAATGCTCAACTCTCCATAATTCACTTTTAACCCCAAATTTTTTTTTCTTATTCCAATTTTACCCTTATTCCAATTATGCAACTTGCGCATTAAAACAAAAAAATCAACAAAACCGAAAATTAAAAGTCTTGTCCATAACTTGTCGCAACCAACTTAGAATATTCCAACGTCCAAAGTACGGGGTATAACATCCTTTCCCCTTTAGAACATTCGTCCTCGAATGTTCAACTAGTCGTACGGGGTCTTAAGGATCTCGGAGGGGTTTCCTTTATTACCATAGCACGCAATCTCGTTCACCAAATATTCCCAAACGCTACTCAAACTCACCTCAATACTAGAGTCGTGATGCACTTCCTTTCTCTTCGCCGGTCTAATTCACCCCGTTCTACGCGACCTCGTAAGGTTTCTGCCCACGCCACACACTCTAATTTCCCTTAGGCCACTCTAGCTTCTCATTTGCCTCTTGCGTCTGAATTTGTAAAATTTTCAGAAAACTTCCTGTGGGTCACCCATCCTAAAATTGCTCTCCTACCCAAAGACGCTTAACTTTGGATTTCTCGATGAAATATGATGCGGTATCGCTTAGTATGATCGCGTCCACCTCACCACATAACCTTCAACACATAATCTGGAGTAAGTTGAGTCCTTTACAGATTTCAACACGCCCTCATAACACAATTACTATTTTAGCCCTCCTTACTCTTGTCTTACTCATACTATTACTTCTTTCTCGATATCCGCCGTACTCGTGGCTTAGTCAAATCTTATCATTACTATCGGCACGACCTTTCACGTCGTATTACAAACCTATATCTCACTCTTTTTTTTTTTTTTTTTTTTTTTTTCCGGAAAATTTCGCAGTTTCCTCTATATTTCTTACTATCTCAAAACCTATACGCAGAAATACCAACAATGCCTCACAGGCAACGTATATATATATATATATATATATATATATATATATATATATATATATATATATATATATATATATATATATATATATATCGTACATTGTGGCTCCCAATATCATCAACAGTACAAAAATTATGCCCAACACAAACAGCACCTGTTACACTTTCTTGTTTACTTTCCCCCTTTAGTTTTCAACTTGTATTACAATCGCAACTTCAATATCTTTCCCGACATATATCTTTCATACCTTTACTTACCCTCGCGTACACCGTGACTTCCAACATCATCAATCGCTTCCTTCTATCGGCGTCATTCTTCACCGCAATCACAAAACTGTGGTAAGGAGTCCCATCTCCTATGACTTAGCTCTATGGCACGATCTCGTATGTGAAAGAAGATAACCACCCTAAATGCCCCGTAGCCTCCCGTTTATAAATGTGGCGCGCTTCACACCATAAACAGGACTCTCGGATACGACTTTGCGTACAACCCCTAGGACGAACCGCTCCGATACCAATTTGTCACACCCTAATTTTCGATAGGGTATGACGGGCACCCGACCCTTACTTAAGGCCAAGCGAACCCGCGTACTCTCATAATACTCATAACCATACCGGGCCCACAAAACATAACATAAGCACATGGTGAAAATTTTCAAAGAACAACATTCTTTTCGTCTTTTCGAATCAAATAAAATCGTAGTCACAACAAATCAGAATATAATGCATAACAATACATCGGCTTATATAGCCGATTACAAAACCGACATATCACACACACGACACTCGTCTCGCAAAGTCTCTACCAACATCTCGTATACCACACAAACGCACTCGTACTCGGGAAAGACTCCGAGGAAATAGAGCTCGCCAATCCCGCCGGAACATCTCCCTAACATCATCTAATTATCCGGGTACCGCGTGGTACGAAGCGAGCCCCGAAAGTGGGGCCGCACGAAATATGTACCGAGTATGCAAAGCCGAAATACATGTAGCGAAATCATAATCGAAGTCGAGTACAGAAAGTGAGCATAATAACCCGAATACCAAAGTTCTTACATCTGACATACAAATCACACATAAGGGGTTCAGGAGACAAATAGGATAATCATAATGTCAAAATGCTTCGCTTTCTTTTAAAAAAACATTTCTGTCTCGTATATACAGAAAATCAAACATATCATATGAGCTGACATTAACCGAATGCCGAGGAACGTACGGCCCGACCCATATATAACATATTATTGCCGAGGAACGTACGACCCGATCCATATATAACATAATAGTTTCGAGGAACGTACGGCCCGATCCATATATAATATAGTAATCATAAACATACCGTCATATTATCACATATCATATTGTATCATCAGATCATCACATATCATATCATCAAATCATCACATATCACATACGGTCCGCAATGGGACCCGGCGGACAGAACGTGGTCGCCACTCCATCTGGACGCCACAACACATCATACTTCGAAGTTTCATATCTCCGTATCTCCGTCACACATCATATATCATATCACATCACATACCGCATACCACGGCCGAACCCAGCGGTAATATCATATACCGGCATACCGCGGCAAGAATCCAGAAGGTAATATCACATCATACTGAAATCACATCATACTCGCATTGCGCGCACGATAATCAACTGCCCGGGATCCGGTGGAAGGATGTAACAACAAAACGCACGAAAGCGTAATCGTAAGTAGCCATATGCATACAAATCATTATTACAAACTCACCGTAATCACCAAAGCGAACCATTATTTCAAAACCAAGACCATAGTCAACTCAAATTTCCTCCGAATGTCACTCGTAACATATCAAACCGAACTTAAATCATAGCCACGTATCCGAATCACATGCATAAAAAATCCTCATTTCACTTAACGGATAAATAAATAATCATACTCGGGGGTCGGAAAGGTGGTCATATTAAATTCTTTCAAAAATAGGTCATTAGAACCAAACATAGAATTGTCGCGGGACCCACGGACGAGCTTCAACCCAACCGGGCCCGCCTATGAAAATTAAAGTCCTCACTCATGAAGTCATTTGTGAAAATATCAAAGCGATCCGAGCCCTTTCTTGAAAGTTACGGGCGTTCGTAGTTTCGGAATCGTTTAGGAACAAAACTCCTTTGAAAACAAATCTCTTTTGAAAACAAATCTCTTGAAAACCTTAGAAATTTAATCATACAAAAGACATACGGATCATAATTCGACCACATTAAGAATACGAATATCAAGAAACAAATAAGAATCATTCCGCGAACTTATCAAAGCAATCCGGTTCTGTCTGTGAAAGTTACGGACATTTTAGACATAAGATCCTTTCGGAACAAGCCGTCTACACAGCATTGCAAATCCAATCATATCAAAGACATACGGACCATAGCTTGACCATATTAAGGAGGCCAACATCAAGAAGCGAATATGAATCAGAAACATGTTCGGATTTTAAGAATAGAATTATCCCCAAGGCTCATCGCATATTACAACTTACTTGCGTCTAGACATGCCAAAAAGAAAGAACGGTAAGCTTCACATACCTTGATCGTCTTACGCTAATCCAAATTTAAGTCTTGACTTAACGAGATCTACAACACATCAATAGGCATCGAACATTAGCCATAAGCATCGTAAAGTTCAACTCCAAACCATCATTTTATCTACGTAAATTTGGGCAAAGATTTCCGTACATACACCAACACCGAGAATTCAACTCGGCCAAATCAACAATAACAACACCAACAACCAAACTAGCAACATCAATAATCAATTCAAAATGCATTTGTTATATCCCGTATTTCATACATTCGGATAATTCGAGAAAGTCGTGGCAAGTTAAGGACAAGATCATTTTCAAGAATTATTTTAATGTACGAGTTGTTAGGAATATTATTTATGAACATTGGTGGCATGGAAATATTGAGAAAGGCCAAGGGTAAAAAGAAAATTCGCAAAATGAGCCGTGGAAATAATGTGAAAGGCCAGGGGCAAAATGGTAATATTGAGAAAAGTTGAGGGGTAAAATGGTAATTTTACACAAGTTTCTTGAAGGCTCCAAAAGGGCCATATTGGCCATGTGACAAAAAAAAAAGGAGAATGAATGAAGGATGAAAAATGATGACTAACAAGTCATCTTTTTAATTAAATTAAAGAAATTTCTAGAGAGGGGCATGTGCCCCTCACATGCTTGGAGACTTATGTATATATATATGAATGAATTCATCTTCTAATTCAAGAAAACAAAACAAGAGAAGAGAGAGAGAAGAGAAAGAGGCTCACGGCCATAGAGAGAAAGAGGAGAAAAAAAAATTCCAAGCCTTCAACTTTGATCCAAAAATTATAATTTTCTTGCATTCCTACTCAATTCAAGATTCTCTACAAAGTGGTCTAATTATTTTGGCAAGAATGTGACTTTGGTGGCAAGGAGAATTTATTGGAAAAGGTAAGAATTTTATGTTTTTATTGTGTTATGAAGGTTTGCTTGTGTTGTAGTATATAGAAATGAGTAGAAACTATGGAAATATGAAAGTTTGCAAGGTGGGTATATATATGTAGGTGGCCATGTGGTACTATATGTTGGGGAGGCTATGAAATTGTTGTATTTAGCATGCTAATTGTGTTGTTGTAGCCTTGTGATGAAAATGGAAGGTTAATGGTTCTAGTTGGCATGAGGAAATTATTGTTAAGTTGTTATTGGAAAGTATGTGATTTCATTATAGTTTATGTAATTATGAGAATGATGTAGTAAGATGCAAATTGTTGTTGTTGTGAGTGAAATTGGAAGATAAAATGTGTTGTGAATAGTTATGTTGAAAATTGGAGGTTTCGGATGGATTATGGTCTTGGTGGAAAATATGTATATGTTGTAGAATGATACAAAATGCTTTTGAATGGTGTTTGGTTGATCTTGAGTTAGTAATGAATGTATGAGCATTGGAATTAGCTTGAGATATGCAAAGAATGGTATGTTGATGAACTATGTAGAGAGGAAGATTACTAATGTTAGAATATGTCTTGAATTAATTATTGGATTTATTGGAATAATTGTTGATATTGTGAGTTTAATTCTCTAGTTTGTTGTTATATTTTTGGCCGAGTTGAAATTCTGGATGGCGCATTTTGTGGGGAAATGCCCAAATTTCTGTAGACAAGTATTGGTTTAAGATTGAATTCCTAAAGCTTTGTGATTAATATTTGGTAAATATGACCAATTGTAGATTTTGGAGGAAACGAGATTTGAATTTGGAGAAGCGTAAGAGACAAATAAGGTATGTAAGGCTTACCCATTCTTTCTTTGGCATGTCCTAGTTGTAATAGGCTTGATTACAAGTCTCGGGGACGATTCTACTCTTAGAAATCCGAGTTTGAATTTGACCCTTTTTCATTCAACACAATTGAATTAAACATTCTATATTTTATCGGAAAAATAACTTAAACATCTATAACTTTCATAAATGGAACCGAACTACCCTAAGACCTTCACAAGCGGCTCCATAGAGCCTAAAAATTCGTAATTTATGTACGTCACCTCAACTTGATCCGAGGTGGGCCCACATGTCCCGAGACCTAATTACATTGCTCTATTTGGCCTATTTCTGTACAGTAATTAAAGGGAAACTTTTGGTTATGGTTCCGAGATTGTTATGATTCGTATGCATTCTCTGACATAAGAATTTTGATATAAGTGTTCTGATACGAGTACTGATTTGATCATTCGATAAATACTCCGATATAAGTATTTTGATATGAATATTCCGATATAAATATTCGATATAAGTATTCCGAGTTAGGTATTCTGCATAAGTATTCTGGGCGAGTACCGGATATGAGTCTCGATCCGAGTATTCTCGATACGAGTGTGCTCGTAAGCCCTAATGTTCTTCACGTACGATCTCGGATCGCTTAAAAAGTCCGAAGAGGTTTCTCGTATTTCAAACGCTCATAACTTCCCGATATTAATTTGGAAGAACCCGAAATTCAAGTTCGAGCCTTCGAATGTCGGTAAGTGTACGTATTCATCGAGTCCGATTTTTGTGCATATGGTTTCTCACGACTCGCTCGCGCAAGGCTCCAATGTATCCGCTCAACGCGTCCCGGCCGGATCCGTTATCGCGCGCATGCCTCCGTGTCCGTCCACCGCGTCCCGGCCGTGTCTCGTTATCGTGCGAGTTCCCCGCATGGCCCACCGCGTCCCCATAGGCGGGCGGGTTCGTTTATGCTTATGATATGATGATATGGGGACGGCGGATAGGATGGCATATGTTCTGTTTGTTCACCGCGTCCCGTACTAGAGGGCCGGGTTCTGTTACCGCGTCCCTCACTGGAGGGCCGGGATCTGTTATTAGCATATGTATATGATAATATATGGTCTGTTATGCATAAGTTGTGATTTGAAGGTATGCATTTTGATATTCGATAAGATATGCATTTTCTCGTACTTCTCGATTCTCGATAATGACTCGTATGTCTTACTCCCGCACTTCTCGATTTTGATAAGGCTCGTCTATTATGCTCGTATGTCCGGCTCGACCACGAATACTGTCCGACATCTCTATGCATGATCGGCCTCGATTACGAACTGTCCGACACGCTCCGTACGTCCGACTCGATTACGGGTCTGTTCGATATAGCTCTGTACGTCCGCGTCCGATATATGACCTCATCTGAGCATTCTGTACGTTCGATATTCCGCCCGATATATGACCTCGTCTGAACATTCTGTACGTTCGGTACTCTGTCTGACGTATGACATCACCCGCGTCCGTGTGTTTCTCTCGCACTTCGGACATGCGTATCCGTAATTGTAAAATAAGCATTTTAGTACTGCCGACTCACTTGCCTTCCCGTACTCCTTCTTCCGATATATGAGACGTATGTCTCGATTTGTGTCTAAAAATAAGCGTCTCGGTATTTTGACTAATGTATTTATCTTTTAGTCCCGTTTGTTTCGATTATGGTTCTCGTTTTACGTATTGCATGCCTTACATGCTCGCACATTTTCCGTGCGACCCCCTCGTCTTCGGGGCCGCGTTTCATGCCACGCAGTACTCCCGCATAATTAGTCAAGTTATTATAGAAGGTGTTCCAACGCAGATGGCAAGCTCCATTCTCCCGGAGGGCCGCTGTCGAGTTTGTTTGTTATGATTTCGGATGTATGTTAGAGACTTGCGTACAGCGTCGGGTATTGGTTGTCGGCCCGTAAGTGGCTTCGTCACCATATGTCGGACCGTGTTATATATTGAATTTTGTATGATTATAAATTTGTTCGATTTGAAGGCTACGAGAAAGAATATTTCTGAAAAATTTTGCTATGTATTTTACCTCATTTGGTTTAAAAAGTTTGGCGTGATTCTGTATGCAGCAAGAGTTTGAGGGTTCGCTCGGCCCTAAGTAAGGGTCGGGTGCCCATCACACCCTAATAAGATCAGGGTGTGACAGCATTCTAGCATTAAATACTCTTTTCTACATAACTTCACAACATTCATAATATTCCGACATACTTACTTCAATCACTTACATTCAAACCAATATCAACGTTTATACGTTCGATTACTAATCCAAAACCATACAGACAATATTCAAGAACGCTTTAAACATTTCACACAATTTTCCAAACAACCAAAACCATATCCCAACTCACCCGAAATTGTCTCCAAACCCGAGAACAACACCAAACACATTCTTCTTTCTTCCAAATTCATAAACCATACTAACAATCCATACTTTAACAACATTAATCTCATAATTACAAGAAACTATATTAAGAATACATTGACTTCGAAAACAGCCCATTTACAACTTTACCTTCAACTTAATGCATTAATTCTTCATTTTGTTAATCATAAATCCACAACAACAACAATCTAAACATGCTAAATAAACTTACTTCTTCACTTCTACACCAACCATAGCATGTACACGGCCACACACACAACAATTACAACTTCAACTTGAACCATTCAATACCTTCATTCTCATTACATAATCCATGACAACAACAACCAAAATACTAAGTAAAATCACTTCGCTATAAGCTACCAAAAACAGCCCCTATTCGGCCAACACTAACATACATCAATTCCATGATTTTCATTCATTTTCTACACATTACAACAACACACAAACATGTTGAATACAATTAATTCATCACTCCATACAACACACACCTACACACGGCCAAACTACAACTCACGGCTACAAATTCAACATCATACCTTCATGTATTTCATTCACTTCTACATATCACAACATGCACAAATCATCCATAAGACATGTAAGGAATATGAAACCTCACCTTTTCCATTGACTTCACCCTCGGCTAAGGTTGATGAATCGCAACAACGAACGATTTTCTTGTTCCAACAACCACTCCATGTTGACGAGGGCCCTTCAATTAGTAGGAAAGCTAGAAGAAAATATTTTTTTTTGCTCAAGATTTTTGGTCTTCATTTTTTTTTTCTTGGCCGTTTTTCTCCTTTTTTTCTCCATTTTTCTTGAAGTTTCTAGGAGATGAAAATGATGAAGATGACTTAAGTTAGTCATCTTATGCTCCATATATAATTTGCACAAGTGGCCCTATGGCCCACATCTCACACATGGCCACATATGGCCATTTTCATGAATTTAAGTTTCCATAATTTCACTTCTAGCCCCAAATTTTGATGAAATGCTCAACTCTCCATAATTCACTTTTAACCCCAAATTTTTTTCTTATTCCAATTTCACCCTTATTCCAATTATGCAACTTGCGCATTAAAACAAAAAAATCAACAAAACCGAAAATTAAAAGTCTTGTCCATAACTTGTCGCAACCAACTTAGAATATTCCAACGTCCAAAGTACGGGGTATAACATCCTTTCCCCCTTTAGAACATTCGTCCTCGAATGTTCAACTAGTCGTATGGGTTCTTAAGGATCTCGGAGGGGTTTCCTTTATTACCATAGCACGCAATCTCGTTAACCAAATATTCCCAAACGCTACTCAAACTCACCTCAATACTAGAGTCGTGATGCACTTCCTTTCTCTTCGCCGATCTAATTCACCCCCGTTCTACGCGACCTCGTAAGGTTTCTGCCCACGCCACACACTCTAATTTCCCTTAGGCCACTCTAGCTTCTCATTTGCCTCTTGCGTCTGAATTTGTAAAATTTTCAGAAAACTTCCCAGGGGGTCACCCATCCTAAAATTGGTCTCACTCCAAAGACGCTTAACTTTGGATTTCGATGAAATATGATGCGGTGCGCTAGTATGATCGCGTCCACCTCACCACATAACCTTCAACACATAACTGGAGTAAGTTGAGACCTTTACAGATTTCAACACGCCCTCATAACACAATTACTATTTTAGCCCTCCTTACTCTTGTCTTACTCATACTATTACTTCTTTCTCGATATCCGCCGTACTCGTGGCTTAGTCAAATCTTATCATTACTATCGGCACGACCTTTCACGTCGTATTACAAACCTATATCTCACTCTCCTTTTTTTTTTTTTTTTTTCCGGGAAAATTTCGGCAGAGTTTCCTCTATATTTCTTACTATCTCAAAACCTGTACGCAGGAAATACCAACAATGCCTCACAGGGCCAACGTATATATATATATATATATATATATATATATATATATATATATATATATATATATATATATATATCGTATCATATCGCACCCACACATGGCTCCCAATATCATCAACGCATACAAAAATTATGCCCAACACAAAACAAAGACTTTACACTTTCTTGTTTACTTTCCCCTTTAGTTTTCAACTTGTATTACAATCGCAACTTCAATATCTTTCCCGACATATATCTTTCATACCTTTACTTACCTGCGTACACTGTGACTTCCAACATCATCAATCGCTTCCTTCTATCGGTGTCATTCTTCAGCTGCAATCACAAATCAGGGTAAGGAGTCCCATCTCCTATGACTTAGCTCTATGGCACGATCTCAGATGTGAAAGAAGAGTAACCACCCTAAATGCCCCGTAGCCTCCTGTTTATAAATGTGGCGCGCTTCACACCATAAACAGGACTCTACTGGACACGACTTTGCAGACAACCCCTAGGACGAACTGCTCTGATACCAATTTGTCACACCCTAATTTTCGATAGGGCATGATGGGCACCCGACCCTTACTTAAGGCCGAGCGAACCCGCAGACTCTCATAATACTCATAACCATATGCGGGCCAACAAAACATAACATAAGCACATGGTGAAAATTTTCAAAGAACAACATTCTTTTCGTCTTTTTCGAATCAAATAAAATCGTAGTCACAACAAATCAGAATATAATGCATAATAATACATCGGCTTACATAGCCGCTTACACAACTGACATATCACACACACGACACTGTCTGCAAAGTCTCTACCAACATCTCAGATACCACACAAACGCACTCAGACTCGGCAAAGACTCGGAGGAAATGGAGCTCACCAATCCCGCTGGAACATCTCCTGCTAACATCATCTACTCATCTATGGGTACCTGCGCGGCATGAAGCGCAGCCCCCGAAGAAAAGGGGGTCAGTACGAAATATGTACTGAGTATGCAAAGCCGGAAATACAGAAAGCGAAATCATAATCGAAGTCAGGAGTACAGAAAGTGAGCATTATAACCCGAATACCAAAGTTCTTACATCTGACATACAAATCACACATAAGGGGTTCGGAGACAAATAGGATAATCATAATGTCAAAATGCTTCGCTTTATTTTAAAAAACATTTACGTCTCGTATATACGTAAAATCAAACATATCATATGAGCTGACATTAACCGAATGCCGAGGAACGTACGGCCCGACCTATATATAACATATTATTGCCGAGGAACGTACGGCCCGATCCATATATAACATAATAGTGCCGAGGAACGTACGGCCCGATCCATATATAATATAGTAATCATAAACATACCGTCATATTATCACATATCATATTGTATCATCAGATCATCACATATCATATCATCAAATCATCATATATCACATACGGTCCGCAATGGGACCCGACGGACAGAACGTGGTCGCCACTCCATCTGGACGCCACAACACATCATACTTCGGAAGTTTCATATCTCCGTATCTCCGTCACACATCATATATCATATCACATCACATACCGGCATACCGCGGCCGGGAACCCGGTCGGTAATATCATATACCCAAGATACCGCGCGAATCCCGGCGGTAATATCACATCATACTTCGAAATCACATCATACTTCGGAATCACATCATACTTCGATTGTGCGCACGATAATAACCGGCCGGGATCGGTGAAGGATGTAACAACAAAACGCACGAGAATCGTAAGTAGCCATATGCATACAAATCATTATTACAAACTCACCGAATCACCAAAGCGAACCATTATTTCAAAACCAAGACCATAGTCAACTCAAATTTCCTCCGAATGTCACTCGGAACATATCAAACCGAACTTCAGAAATCATAGCCACGTATCCGAATCACATGCATAAAAAATCCTCATTTCAGACTTAACGGATAAATAAATAATCATACTCGGGGGTCGGAAAGGTGGTCATATTAAATTCTTTCAAAAATAGGTCATTAGAACCAAACATAGAATTGTCGCGGGACCCACGGACGAGCGTCAACCCAACCGGGGCCCGCCTATGAAAATTAAAGTCCTCACTCGTCATGAAGTCATTTGCGAAAATATTAAAGCGATCCGAGCCCTTTCTTGAAAGTTACGGGCGTTCGTAGTTTCGGAATCATTTAGGAACAAAACTCCTTTGAAAACAAATCTCTTTTGAAAACCTTAGAAATTTAATCATACAAAAGGCATACGGATCATAATTCGACCACATTAAGAATACGAATATCAAGAAACAAATAAGAATCGTTCGCGAACTTATCAAAGCAATCCGGTTCATCACGTGAAAGTTACGGACATTTTAGACATAAGATCCTTTCGGAACAAGCCGTCTACACGATTGCAAATCCAATCATATCAAAGACATACGGACCATAGCTTGACCATATTAAGGAGGCCAACATCAAGAAGCGAATATGAATCAGAAACATGTTCGGATTTTAAGAATAGAATTATCCCCAAGGCTCATCGCATATTACAACTTACTTGCGTCTAGGACATGCCAAAAAGAAAGAAGGGTAAGCTTCACATACCTTGATCGCTTCGTACGCTAATCCAAATTTAAGTCTTGACTTCTCGAGATCTACAACACATCAATAGGCATCGAACATTAGCCATAAGCATCAAAAAGTTCAACTCCAAACCATCATTTTATCTACAGAAATTTGGGCAGCATTTCCCCTGTACATACACCAACACCGAGAATTCAACTCGGCCAAATCAACAACAACAACACCAACAACCAAACTAGCAACATCAATAATCAATTCAAAATGCATTCTAGCATTAAATACTCTTTTCTACATAACTTCACAACATTCATAATATTCCGACATACTTACTTCAATCACTTACATTTAAACCAATATCAACGTTTATACGTTCGATTACTAATCCAAAACCATACAGACAATATTCAAGAACGCTTTAAACATTTCACACAATTTTCCAAACAACCAAAACCATATCCCAACTCACCCGAAATTGTCTCCAAACCCGAGAACAACACCAAACACATTCTTCTTTCTTCCAAATTCATAAACCATACTAACAATCCATACTTTAACAACATTAATCTCATAATTACAAGAAACTATATTAAGATTACATTGACTTCGAAAACAGCCCATTTACAACTTTACCTTCAACTTAATGCATTAATTCTTCATTTTGTTCATCATAAATCCACAACAACAACAATCTAAACATGCTAAATAAACTTACTTCTTCACTTCTACACCAACCATAGCATGTACACGGCCACACACAACAATTACAACTTCAACTTGAACCATTCAATACCTTCATTCTCATTACATAATCCATGACAACAACAACCAAAATACTAAGTAAAATCACTTCGCTATAAGCTACCAAAAACAACCCCTATTCGGCCAACACCAACATACATCAATTCCATGATTTTCATTCATTTTCTACACATTACAACAACACACAAATATGTTGAATACAATTAATTCATCACTCCATACAACACACACCTACACACGGCTAAACTACAACTCACGGCTACAACTTCAACATCATACCTTCATGTATTTCATTCACTTCTACATATCACAACATGCACAAATCATCCATAAGACATGTAAGGAAGATGAAACCTCACCTTTTCCATTGACTTCACCCTCGGCTAAGGTTGATGAATCGCAACAACAAACAATTTTCTTGTTCCAACAACCACTCCATGTTGACGAGGGCCCTTCAATTAGTAGGAAAGCTAGAAGAAAATATATTTTTTTGCTCAAGATTTTTGGTCTTCATTTTTTTTTCTTGGCCGTTTTTCTCCTTCTTTTTTTTTCTCCATTTTTCTTGAAGTTTCTAGGAGATGAAAATGATTAAGATGACTTAAGTTAGTCATCTTATGCTCCATATATAATTTGCACAAGTGGCCCTATGGCCCACATCTCACACATGGCCACATATGACCATTTTCATGAATTTAAGTTTCCATAATTTCACCTCTAGCCCCAAATTTTGATGAAATGCTCAACTCTCCATAATTCACTTTTAACCCCAAATTTTTTTCTTATTCCAATTTTACCCTTATTCCAATTATGCAACTTGCGCATTAAAACAAAAAAATCAACAAAACTGAAAATTAAAAGTCTTGTCCATAACTTGTCGCAACCAACTTAGAATATTCCAACGTCCAAAGTACGGGGTATAACACCTACACGGCCCAAACCACATCTCAACATTATCATATATGATTCCTTCACTTTTAACACATAATCCATAATAATAATAACAACAACAACAATCAAACCCAACCTAATTTGAACAACTCCAATTCTGTCCAATTTACAACTCCAACGAAATCATGCAATTTTCTTACTTCCAATTCTACTCAATACAATTTAATCTTTCCATTACAAAATCATTAGCTTCAATTTCACAACAAAAAGAAGAAGTCTTACCTCACTTTAATTTGGACAGATTGTATAATAGCTTGCACAATTCACACCACCTCTTCTCCTTCAATTTAAATCTCTATGTGGCTGCCTCCTTTGAATGATTAGAACACCTTAGAAATTAATTCTTTTGCTATCAAAACTTGAGTTGATCAAAGGCTACCATGGCCGTGAACTTGGCAGCCATGGTTGTTCATGCTTCCTTCTTCAATTCAAGGTGAGATTTTGCATTTTAATGGTGAAGGATGAAGCTAGCCGTGAGCTACATGGAGCTGCCATGGCTGTGGTGCTCTCTCTCTCTCTCTCTAACTCAATTTGTGAAGATGATAGCTTCTCTCTCTATTCTTCAACTTTGTGGCTGAATTGTGAATAAGCTTGGTCATCATTTTAATATATATATGCTACCCACAATGGTGACACATGTCCAGCCACATGACATGTGTCCCATTAACATCCATGAGCCAATCATAATTGTCCATGTATTTTAGTGGGGCACACTTAATAATCTGATTAGGCGAGTTAATCCTAAATCCCCACTTAATAATCTAATCATGGTAAATTAATCCCAAATCTCCACTAATATTTCCACTAATTGTAATTAATAAGCAATTCGTGCATTAGTAAAAATCGGGGATTAAAAGTCCTTGTCTCATATCCATAAATAATCTTGTCCTTGGACTTATGCCGATTAGCTTACGAATAATCCGTCGTATAAAAATACGGGATATAACACTCAGTCTTAGGAAAGTACATAAGGATCAGTCAACTTCTTCTTAATGTATAAACTTCCTTCGGAGCGACTTGTCTCTTTGACATCCTCATTATATGAGCATTCACCTCTTTCTCAACTTTCTGGTCAGAAGAAACATATTACTTCCTCTTTGCACCCTTATATCCTATTCTTCTTTACTAGTCATACTACTTTACTATTTACTCTCCCCGACCTATGGTCATCTGCTAAAGTCTATCCAAAACTGGTTCCCACTTCACCTCTAACAACTTGCTCCTTTTATTTGTCGTAACAATCTCACCTGTAGTGCGTACACTAACTGTTATATCCCGTATTTCATATGTTGGGACATTCCGAGCTAATCGTGATAAGTTAAGGGCAAGACTATTTTGGAATACGAGGTAGAGACTTGTGACCTCTGATTCGGTTTCAATGCACAAGTTGCTTATAAATATTATTGGTATGGAATACTAAGGGCAAACTTGGAATTTGGAAATTATCATTCATGATTTTTGGAGAAGCCACAAGTGGCCGTGGGCCCCACCCCTAGCTTGGCCAATTGTTTTAAGCCATAAGGGGGGCTATGTGTCCATCTTGAATTTGTAGGGGCTATGTATATATATATATGCATAAGTCATAACAAGCAAGACAACTAGTCATCTTTTACTACTTAAGAAAATTCTAGAAAATTGGAGAAAGAAGGAGAAAGAGCATCGGCCAAGGGGCATGTGGCCACCTTGGCATGGACTATGTATCACTATATATATACAGGGTGATGACCAAACAAGACATATTCATCATGTTGCAAACTCTAGAAACTTGGGAAAAAAAAAAGCATTCGGCCAAGGGGCTGGCCGAATATGGACCCTAAGTTTTGATCAAGAAAAATAATTCTCTCCTAGCTTTTCAACCAATTGGGAGGTCCTCTACAACGTGGAGTAGTTGTTGGAACAAGTAAACCATCGTTCTTGCAAAGTACAATCCTAGCCGAGGGAGGAACTAAGTGGAGAAGGTAAGGTTCTATCCTCTTTTACATGTTTTATGGATGGTTTGGACGTGTTATAGTGTGTGGAAAAGGATGAAATACATGAAACTATGTATGTTGATGTGAGCCGTGTGTATGGGTCGTTTGTGTAGTAAGGATGAATTGATGTTACTTAGTATTTTTGGTGGTTGTTGTTGTTGTAGATTCCATGATAAAAATGAAGGTTTGATGGTTCAAATTGAAGTTGTAATCGTTGTGGGCTGTTTTGGAAGTTAACGTGATTTTGATATGATTTTTTGTTTTTATGAGAATGATGTTGGTAACGTGTGGATTGTTGATGTAGTTCGTGAATTTGGAAGGAAGTTGTGTGTTGTTGTTCCTATTGGAATTGGAGGTCTCGGGTTGTGGCATAATGATTGGGTTGTTTTGAATTGATTGTTGACGTTGTTAATATGGTTGTTGGTATTGTTGTTGATGATTTGGGCGAGTTGAATTCTCGGGGGTTGTTGAATTA
This sequence comes from Lycium ferocissimum, assembly GCF_029784015.1. Classification (NCBI taxonomy): domain Eukaryota; kingdom Viridiplantae; phylum Streptophyta; class Magnoliopsida; order Solanales; family Solanaceae; genus Lycium; species Lycium ferocissimum. The sequence continues at coordinate 18,874 of NW_026726271.1, read as the reverse complement.
TGGGGAAAATCTTTACTCAGATTTTACGTAAATAAAGTGCTAGCTTGGAAGTGGATTTCTAAGTCTTTGTGACTAACGTTTGGTGTCTAACGACGTTATTGTAGATCTTGGTAGAAGCGAGACTTAAATTCGGATTAGCTTGGGGCGAACGAGGTATGTAAAGCTTATCCTTTCTTTCTTTTGGCATGTCTTAGATGTAAGTAAGGTATGATATAATATGAGCCTTGGGGTAACTCCATTCCTAAGATCCGAGCATGTCTACGATTCTTATTCACTTCTTGATGTTAGCATTCTTAATATAATTGAGCCATGGTCTTTATGTCTTTTGTATGATTGGATTTCAAATGTTGCATAAAGAGATTTTGTTCGTAAAGGATTCTGTAAGTACGAACGTCCGTAACTTTCATAAAAGGGCTCGGATCACTTCGATACGTCCGTAGAAGATTCCATAACGTATAAAGCCCGTAACTTTCATAGGCGGGCTCGGATTGATTTGATATATGACTATGATCCCTACGGTCCTTTGATATGCTTATGATGTTTGATATGTTTCCGAGTGGCGTCCGAAAGATATTTGAGGTAACTATTGTCCCGAATTCCAAATGACAGTTCGTTTAGATCATTTCATTGAGTCTTTTTTTGAAAATGATGATTTATATGCATATGATTTCTCACTACTCTGCTCGTGCCAAGCTCAATATGTCTTTCACTGAGTCCCGGGCCAGGACACGCATTCGTACAACTCCTCTACATCGTTCACCGCGTCCCTCACTAGAGGGCCGGGGCACGTTATATGATATGATGATGGCGCCGGGGACAAGATCTCCTTATATATGTACATGATGGGGACAGGATCCCCCTTACCGAGTCCCTCATTAGAGGGCCGGGACACGCTATTCACTGAGTCCCTCACTAGAGGGCCGGGTACGGTATATATATATATATATATGCATGCATACATGATGATGATATGATTTTACTTACCGAGTCCCTCACTGTTATATCCCGCATTTTATACGTTGGAATACTTTGAGACATTGCGGGAAGTTAAGGGCAAGGCCATTCTCGGTTGTTTTAATGCGCAAGTCGCTTGTAAATATTATTGGCATGGAATATCGAGGGCAAACTTGGAATTTGGAAACTATTATTATACATGACTTATTGGAGAAGTCATAGTGGCCGTGGGTCCCATTATTTATGGCCATGTGATTATATGTATAAACTAAGGTTTATAAGTCATCTTTTAATTTGAAGAAAAAAAGAAGAAAATTCTAGAAAAATTTGGAAGAAAGAGAGGCATGTGCATGGTCATGTGCCACTTATGTATATATATATGTGTAGGTTATCACTTTGGAGTTCAAGAAAATTCAAGAAGAGAAAAAGGAAAAGAGAAAAAAAAAAAAAAGAGAGGATCGGAAGGCTAGGAGGGGTCTAGGCAACCGGCCCATGGAATAATCATGGAGAATTATTTTCTACTTGTTCCTCTACTAATTAGAAGGCCCTCGTCGACGTGGAATGGTTGTTGGAACAAGAAAACCATTTGTTGTTGTGATTCATCAAACTAGCCGAGAAAAGGAAGTTGGTGGATAAGGTAAGATTCTATCCTTTTCTACATGTTTTATGGATGGTTGTGTGTGTTGTGCTATGTTGAAACGGATGAAATTCATGGAGTTATGAAATGAAGGTTGTGGCCGTGTATATATATATTGTGTTGAGCAAGAATGGTGAATTAAGTTACTTGGTATTTTAGTTGTTGGTTGTTGTGGATTCTATGATATAAAATGAAGACTTAATGATCCAAGTTGAAGTTAAGAACCGTGTGGGCTGAATTGAAGTTAATGTGATCTTAAAATGCTTCCTTGAATTTATAGAGATAATATCGTTAATATATGGAAATGTGGATGTAGTTTATGAATTTGAAAGAAATAAACGTATTGTTGGTGTCTATAGGGTACTTGGAAGATTTCGGGTACTATGGTATGTTGTTTGGATTGTTTGAATATAGTAAAGATTGCTTGAAGCGTTCTTGAAACTTGTTTAAGTGGTCTCGGATTAATACCCGAATATGCGAGCATTGATGTTAGCTTGGAAGTAAGTAATTGGAATGTTGTCGAAAATGTGGAGATGACTTGCTAATGTTAGAATATGTTTGGAGATGCCATTGTTGGAATATAAATCATGGGGTTGTTATTGTTTTTATTGAAGATGAAAAGTCTTGAAGGAGGTAGAATGTCGATTGAAATTGTTAGCATAATTGTTGGTAATGTTGTTAGTTTGGCCGGGTTGTATTCCCGGGATTGTTGTTGATTGAAATCGGCCAAGTTAAACTTGGTGGCATGGTATATTTACAGGGGAAATGTTCGCCGAAATTTCGGTAGCCAAGTGTCGTTTTAAGAATCCAATTCTAAATGCACTAATCAAGGTTTGGTAAATATGACCAAATTATAGATTTTGGCGGATTTGCAGCTTGGATTTGGAGTAGCAGAAGGAGCGGAAAGAGGTATGTAAGACTTCATCTTTCTTCTTTGGCATGTCTTAGATGTACTAAGTCGGATATGAGCCTCGGGACAACCTTCCTCCGGAATCCGCACATTGAAGTTTCCCGCTTTTCATTCGGTGGAATTGAACTAGAATATGTGCAAAATGTTGAAAAACTTCCCAAGCCTCTAGAACTTGCATAAAGAGGACCGAATACTTTAAGATCCTTATAAGTAACGTCATGACACGTAACATCTGTAAATTAGGTACGCTACTCATTTGGCCCGAGGTGGGCCCATTGCTTCCCAGGATTTTCCTATCGTTCTCGTTTGACTTATTTTGGAGTAGAATCCCTAAGGGAAACTTTTGATCCTTACTACGATTATTAAATGATAGGTACTATACCTATCCTAATGTAGAATGTCTATGATGATCGTGATAACGATAATGTAGAAAAGAAATATGCCTACGATAAGTACAAGTACCAAAATGATTCCATGACTAAGGTTTCTAAGAATATGATCTTATAATGATAATGATGAAGGTCGAAAATGAGAAAAATGCCTACGATAGATATGTTGACGATATGTTACTATGAAAATGAAAATATGCCCATGTTAAACTATTTCTTGATATCTCAACTAGTACTATTATAGGGAATGATTGCCTTAAAATACTCGTTCTAAGTAGATGAAACTATACCTTATGACCATTCGATGTTTTTTTCTCATAATGACACTTTTCATTGGTAACCTCGCCTTATGATACACGTATATGTCCTTGGAAATCCCATATATGTATATGTATATAATATGTATATAATGTACATGTATATGGGGAATGGGGAAGAATGTCCACGATCGTGTGCCTTCCCATCCGACGCGGGATGCCGGGACGCGGATATGGGAGAGCCGGATACGGCGTACATTCGTATGTGTGATATATATATATATATATAATATGACATACCGTAGGGAGGGGGTGGGAGAGCCGATGTATTCGGCGTACGTGAACGTAAGTAAAGAAGTACCGTTTTCCGGAATATATATATATATATATGTATAATATGTTGGGACACCGTTGGGGAAGGGGTGGGAGAGCTGGCGTGTATTCGGCGTACGCCACACGTAAGTAAAGGACACGCCAGATTTTCCGAAAAGTATACTTTTTATGCGCATGTAAATAAGAAGTATCGTGTTCACAAAAAGGAACTAGGCATCCGTGGCGTCCGCACGAAAGGCGCTCACGTATACGGATTATATCCTATGTACCCGTATAAGTTTCCCGTATGTTCGTACGGGTTACGGTTTTCATGCGTATATACCTTTACTATGTTACTATTGTTCATGTCTTACATACTCGGTACATTGCGCTCGTGCGACCCCTCTTCTTCGGGGCTCGCGTTTCGTGCGCGCGAGTACACCGGACGGGTTGAAGCTAGATAGAAGATGTTCCGGCGGGGTTGGTAGGCTCCGCTTGTTACCGGAGTGTCGCCGAGTCGGTACACGTGCCGGAGATTTGTTTGACGTTAGAGACTTTGCAGACGAGTCGTGGGTTCCGAAGTCGGTGTCGGTGGCTTCGATAGGCCAATGTGTGTCAGTTTGTATTATGATATAAGTTTTATACGATTTATGATTCGATTTGCTCGGAAAACAACAAAGAATATTTTTAGTAAGCTTGTCATGTGCATTTGACTTAGAGAAAAAAAATTTACGCATGGAATAAGAGTCGGAAGGGTTCGCTCGGCCCTAGGTAAGGGTCGGGGTGCCCGTCACACACGATCAGATTGGGGTGTGACAAAGTGGTATCGGAAGCGAGGTCGGTTCAAGGGTTGTACGCAAAGTCGTGTCCGGTAGAGTCCTGTTTATGGGTGTGAAGCCGGCCACGTTTATAAACGGGAGGCTGCGGGCATTAGGAAATGTTGACCTTCTTCTTTGATCGTGCGATAGAGCCAAGTCTGCGATAATGGAACCTCCGCCGAGTCATAGGAAACAAGAAAGTCCTGATAAAAGGTTACGGGGGTGAGTATTGATATTCGTTGCACGGTATGAAAGAAAAGGGCGAGGATCGATATGCGAAGCTCGCAGAAAAACATTTGACGTGTGGATTTGAATATTGATAAAGTTCTATGGGTCCGGCATGATAAACGGCGAATAAGCGAGATGTGATCGCTACCCTCGGAAATACGGAGGCCCGAGGACAAAGTAGTCATACACGCAAGTGGAAGGTGAACAGGGCGAAAAAGGGCAAAATAGTAATTATAAAAGAAAGGACGTATTACGAAAATGTTTTAGAATCGGTAAGACTTCGACTTGATCGGGACATGTAATAAAGGTCATACGAGGAAGTGGACGCAAATATCGACGTTGGGGCATCATTTTTGCCACCAAAGTTTCGAGGTTAAGCGTGCTCGGGTGAGAGTAATTCTATGATGGGTGACCTCGCAGGAAGTGAACCAAAAGCTCTACAAATTGAGATGCGGGGACGAATGAACGATTAAGAGTAACCTAAGGAAAACAAGAACATATGGATGGATGGAGACCTTAAGAGGACGCGGAAGATGAGGTGGATTAGTTTGGAAAAAGAGACGGGAAGTGTGTGACCCTAAAACTAGGATAGGCTTGAACGGCGTTTGGACGTATTTTGTGGGCTAGTTAGTAGTAATTGTATATATATATATATATATACCCAAATAGATTGTATCGGTGGACATGTGAATCATATTACGGTACAAAAGGCATTAGTCAAGTAAAGGTCTTATGAAGTTAAGGAGATAGCAAGAGTAAATGGTACGAGAGTTTTGCAAAGTAAGCTTTATTACTCTACTGTAGATTGAGATCGAGGAATGAGGATATGAGACGAAGTATAAATGGATAATGGTATAGGTGCGCCCAAAAGGGGAAGCCGGAGTGAGAGAAATATAAGGAGGATAAAGGCGGTTGATACGGTAGTGTGTTTGGTATGAACGCTTGAGCTCGAGAAGACCTTTTGCGGGATAAGGAATTAGTAAGGTTCGGGGAAACGAATAAGTGGATAGAAGTCGGATAATGTTTAAGGTAATATGAGGTATTTGCATAAACTTTGAATAATGCGGACGCTAGTGGGATAATGGTATAGGAAGAGAAAGAGTATGACAAGAGGACGGTATTGGATAGCTTAAAGCTAATATAAAGGATGGGAATAGCTTTAAAAAAGGGAATCTTATTTATGAGACCTATTGGTAATGTGAACATTCGAGGACGAATGTTCCAGGGGGAAGGATGTTATATCCCGCATTTTATACGTTGGAATACTTTGAGACAATTGCGGAAAGTTAAGGGCAAGGCCATTCTGGTAACTGTATTAATGCGCAAGTCGCTTGTAAATATTATTGGCATGGAATATCGAGGGCAAACTTGGAATTTGGAAACTATTATTATACATGACTTATTGGAGAAGTCATAGTGGCCGTGGTCCCATTATTTATGGCCATTGATTATATGTATAAACTAAGGTTTATAAGTCGTCTTTTAAAATTGAAGAAAAAAAGAAGAAAATTCTAGAAAAATTTGGAAGAAAGAGAGCATGTGCGTAAGTCGTCTGTAAATTATATATGTATATATATATATATGTAGGTTATCACTTTGGAGTTAAGAAAAGAAAGAAAGAACAAAAAAGGAAAAAAAAAAAAAAGAGAGAGGATCGGCTAGGGAGGGGCTGGCCGAACCAGCCCCATGGAATAATCATGGAGAATTATTTTCTACTTGTTCCTCTACTAATTAGAAGGCCCTCGTCGACGTGGAATGGTTGTTGGAACAAGAAAACCATTTGTTGTTGTGATTCATCAAACCTTCCGAGAAAAGGAAGTTGGTGGATAAGGTAAGATTCTATCCTTTTCTACATGTTTTATGGATGGTTGTGTGTGTTGTGCTATGTTGAAACGGATGAAATTCAGGGAGTTATGAAATGAAGGTTGTGGCCGTGTATATATATATTGTGTTGAGCAAGAATGGTGAATTAAGTTACTTGGTATTTTAGTTGTTGGTTGTTGTGGATTCTATGATATAAAATGAAGACTTAATGATCCAAGTTGAAGTTAGGAATCGTGTGGGCTGAATTGAAGTTAATGTGATCTTAAGATGCTTCCTTGAATTTATAGAGATAATGTCGTTAATATATGGAAATGTGGATGTAGCTTATGAATTTGAAAGAAATAAACGTATTGTTGGTGTCTATAGGGTACTTGGAAGATTTCGGGTACTATGGTATGTTGTTTGGATTGTTTTGAATATAGTAAAGATTGCTTGGAGCGTTCTTGAAACTTGTTTAAGTGGTCTCGGATTAATACCCGAATATGCGAGCATTGATGTTAGCTTGGAAGTAAGTAATTGGAATGTTGTCGAAATATGTGGAGATGACTTGTTAATGTTAGAATATGTTTGGAAATGCCATTGTTGGAATATAAATCACAGGGTTGTTATTGCTTTTATTGAAGATGAAAAGTCTTGAAGGAAGTAGAATGTTGATTGAAATTGTTAGTATAATTGTTGGTAATGTTGTTAGTTTGGCCGGGTTGTATTCTAGGGATTGTTGTGGTTGAAATCGGCCAAGTTAAACTTGGTGGCATGGTATATTTACGGGGAAATCTTCATAAAATTTCGGTAGCCAAGTGTCGTTTCTAAGAATCCAATTCTAAATGCACTAATCGAGTTTGGTAAATATGACCAAATTATAGATTTTGGCGGATTTGCGGCTTGGTTTGGAGTAGCGAAGGAGCGGAAAGAGGTATGTAAGACTTCGCCCTTCTTTCTATGGCATGTCTTAGATGTACTAAGTCGGTTATGAGCCTCGGGGACAACCACATCCTCAGAATCACCTAAAGTTTCCCCTTTTCATTCGGTGGAATTGAACTAGAATATGTGCAAAATGTTGAAAAACCTTCCCAAGCCTCTAGAACTTGCATAAAGAGGACCCAATACTTTAAGATCCTTATAAGTAACGTCATGACACGTAACATGCTGTAAATTAGATACGCTACTTCATTCGGCCGAGGTTGGGCCCATTGTTCCCGGATTTTCCTATCGCCTCGTTTGACCTATTTTGGAGTAGAGATCCTAAGAAACTTTTTGATCTCGCCCGTTATTAAATGATAGGTACAACCACTTTGTCCTAATGTAAGAATGTCTATGATGGCTAGTGATAACGATAATGCTAAGAAAGAACGTACGTCAGTAAGAGTACGGTACGACAAAGATGATTCCTTGACTAAGGTGAAGAATATGATCTTATAATGATAATGATGGAGTCGAAAATGAGAAAAATGCCTACGATAGATATGTTGACGATATGTTCTGCTATAAAAATGAAAATATGGAAATGTTAAACTATTTCTTGATATCTCAACTCTATTATAGGGAATGATTGCCATAAAGGTTCTAAGTAGATGAAACTATACCTTATGACCCTATTCGATGTTTTTTTTCTCATAATGACACTTTTCATTGGTAACCTCGCCTTATGATACACGTATATGTGCATGGAAATGTATATGTATATGTATATATATATGTATATGTATATGTGAATGTATATGTATATGGGGAATGGGGAAGGGCAACTGTGTCCACCTGATCGGTGGCTTCCATCCGGGACGCGCGGGATGCCCGGACGCGGGATATGGGAGAGGGCGGATACGGCGTACGTATATGTGATATGTATACTATGTTGGGACAACATTGGGAGGGGTGGGAGAAGCGATGTATTCGGCGTACGTGAACGTAAGTAAAGGACACCGTTTTCCGAAATGTTCTGTTTTCTGTATATGTAAATAAGTTGGGACAACGTTGGGGAAGGGGGTGGGAGGCGATGTATTCGGCGTACGGAAAGAAACACCGTTTTCCGAAATGTTACATAAATACATGTAAATAAGAAATCCGTTTTTACGGAAAGAAACTAAGCATGCATGGCATCATGTAAGGCACTCGCATGTACGGTATATCTAACCCATATAAGCTCCATATGTTCGTACCGTTATTATTCATCTTGCATATGCCTTTATCATATTACTATTTCATGTCTTACATACTCAATACGACGCTCGTGCGACCCCTTTCTTCTTCGGAAATTCAACGTCATTGTGTAATTGCACGGACGAATTGGTAAGCTAGCATACAAGATGTTCCGGCGGGGTTGGTAGGCTCCCTTGTTCTGGAGAGCGGCTTAGGGTCGAGTACACGTGCCGGTTTCGATTACGGTTAGAGACTTTGCGAGACGAGTCGTGGGTACCGAGAATCGGTCATCGGTGGGCTTACTTAAGACAATGTGTCGTTTGTATTATGATATAAGTTTTATATGGTTGCAAATTCGATTTGCTCGGAAAGCAACGGAAAGAATATTTTTAGTAAGCTTGTCATGTGCATTTGACTTAGAGAAAAAAAATTTATGCATGGAATAAGAGTCAGAGGGTTCGCTCGGCCCTAGGTAAGGGTCGGGTGCCCATCACACCCTGATCAAGATTGGGGTGTGACACTCACCTAGAGGGTCGGGACACGCTATATGTTTATACGATGATTATATGACATTGACATGCATGGTATATGTTTTCAAAGACAAGTTGTTATACCTCGCATTTTTGTACATTTGCATAAGTTGCGTATAATCTTGTTGGTGTGGAATATTAAGGAAATTTGGGGTTAAAAAGATGATTAAGGAAAGTTTGGTTATTTCATGAAAATGGCTATATGTAGCCATGTGTGGGATGTGGGCCATGGGGCCACATGTGTAAATTATATTTGTGGGAGTTTAATATATATATATATGGACAAAGATGACCATGCAAGACTAAGAATTCATCTTCCATGACTTGAAGAAAAATCTATAAAAATTGAGAGAATTGGAGAAAAAAAATTGGAGGGAAAATAGGGTGCACATGACCAGCCATGTGCACTTAAAAATATATATATATGTGTGAATAAGTCATGAAAAGGCAAGGAAATTCTTCATTCATCATCCTAGAGAATTCAAGAACCATGAAAAAAAAAAAAAAAAGAGGGTCGGCTATGGGGGCTGGCCGAACACAGCCCCTAAACATTGATGATGAAAAATTCTTTTTCCTTGTTTCTCTACTAATTGTAAGGCCCTCGTCGACGTGGAGTAGTTGTTGGAACGAGAAAATCATCCGTTGTTGCTAGGACCACCTCTAGCCGAGAAAAGGAAGTGAAAGGAAAAGGTAAGGATTCCATCTCTTCTTTCATATACTATGCATGGTTTGTATGTTGTGGAGTGTGGAAATGAAGGGAATTCATGAGATTATGGTGAATTATGTTGTGGCCGTATGTATTGTGTTGTGGTGAAGGAGTGATGAACTAATTGTGTTTAGCATGCTTGGGTGTGATTGTAATGTGTAGAAACGGATGAAAACCATAGAATATGCATGTTGTTGTTGGGGCCGAAAATGGGCTGTTCTTGGTGGCACATGATGAACTAATTCTATGTAGTATTTTAGTTGTTGTTTGTTGTGGATTATGTGAGGAAAATGAAGGTTTAATGGCTCAAATTGAAGTTATAATTGGTTGCGGGCTGATTTTGAAAATAATGTGATTTCAATATAGCTTTTTTGAATTAATGAAAATGATGTTGCCAATATATGGGATTGTTGGTATAGTTTATGAATTTGAAAGAAAGAAATGTATCGTTGATGTTCTTATGGCATTTGGAAGATTTCGTGTGGAATGGCCTATGGGTTGGATTGTTGTGAATATTGTATGGATTTCTTGGAATGTTCTTAAATCATGTTTAAATGGTTGCGGATGAGTAATTGAGCATGTGAGCATTGGTGTTGAATCGATCATATGTAGTTATTTGAAAATGAATGAAATGTTGTCGAATTGTGTAGAAAGGAATTATTGATGTTAGAAGGCGTTTCGAATCACTTATGGATATTGTTATTATGATTGTTGGTATGGTTGTTGTTGATATTGGCCGAGTTGAATTCTCGGGGTTGTTGGATTTATAGGGGAGATGCTGCCGGAATTTCGGTAGATAAAGTGTTAGTTGGAATTGAATTTCTAAGCGACTATGGCTAATGTTTGGTGACTAATGACATTGTGTAGATCGTGAGAAGTCGAGACTCAAGTTTGGACTAACTTAGGAAGCGGCTAAGGTATGTAAAGCTCACCTTTCTTCCTTTTGGCATGTCCTAGTTGAAAGTAAGTTATGACACGTTTCCCGAGGTAACTCTAGTCTTGCAATCCGAGCATGCTTATGATTCTTATTTGTTTCTCGATATTCATATTCTTGATGTAACCAAGATATGGTCTTTATGTCATTAGTAAGACTTGGATTTCAAAAATTGCATAAAAGTTGTGTCTAAAAGAGTGATGTTTTTAAATGACTCTGTAACTACGAACGTCCATATCTTTCATAGAAAGGCTCGGATTGCTTCAATATGTTCGTATGTGATTCCATAATATGTAAGGTCCGTAACTTTCCGAGGCGGGCCCGAATTGATTCGATATATGACTATGATCTCTACGATATTCTGATATGCTCATGATATATGATATGTTTCCGAGTAATGTCCGAAAGCTAATTGATATAATATTTGTCCGGATTTTCAAGATGCTTTGATATGCTTATGTTATATGATTTGTATATATTCTGGAACATGATCATTTGGTTTCAGAGCCGGTGGTGGGGCAAACCCAACGGTGGGGCAAACCCAATGGTGGGGCAAACCTCAGCAGGCACGCTGAGTCCCAAAGTGGGGGGGGCGAGCGTAAGGCCGCCTTAGGCGAATCCCACATTGGTTTAGGCGAATCCCACATTGGTTTAGGCAAATCCCACATCGGTTAACGTCAGCTTACTTCATTGAGTCTCCGAAATGGTTTATGTGCATGGTTTCTCACTACTCTGCTCGTGCGAGCTATAGCCACTCTTTCACTGCGTCCCGGGCCAGGGCATTTATTCGTGCACATTCCTCTGCATTGTTCACCGCGTCCCTCCATGGAGGCGGGGACGTATATTTACCGCGTCCTTGCTAGCGGGGACGGGGGCACGTATATGATATGATGATATGGGAGAGGTGGCCAGGATGGCATATGATGATTCCCTTTTACCGCGTCCCTCCATGGGGGGGCCGGGGCACGTTACATGTACATGCATATGATATGATTTTACTACCGCGTCCCTCACTAGAGGGCCGGGGCACGTTACATGTATATGTATATGTATACGATGATTTCATTTACCGCGTCCCTCACGAGAGGGCCGGGGCACGTTATATGCATACATGATGATTTTATGGAAATGACACGCATGATATATGTTTTTTTTTAAAGGCAAGTTTTATGGTTTTTCTGTACTCTTTATTTCGGTATAATCCCGCTTATTATATTTCATGCTTTACATACTCAGTACCTATTCCGTACTGACCCCCTTTCTTCGGGGGCTGCGTTTCATGCCGCGCAGGTACACCCAGGTGAGCTGAAGATATTAGCAGAAGATGTTCCAGCGGGATTGGCGGGCTCCATTTTCTCCGGAGCGCAGCCGAGTCAGAGTATTATGTTATGGTTCTATGTTCTGTGTTAGAGACTTTGCAGACAGTGTCGTGGGTATAAGATGTCGGTTATGTAAGCGGCTATGTAAGCCGATGTATTATTACGCATTTTATTATAAGTTTTATATGTTATAGATTTTACTTGATTTGAAAGAGACGAAAAGTATGTTTGCTCTCCGAAAAAGTTTCATTATGTATTTATGTTATAGCTAAGGGCCCAGTATGGTTACGAGTGTTACTAGAGTCAGTGGGTTCGCTCGGCCCTAGGTAAGGGTCGGGTGCCCATCACACCCTATCGGATTAGGGGTGTGACACAAGTCTTATGATTTTCCATACTTTTTACTTCGGTATGATCCCGCTTACTGTATTTCATGCTTTACATGCTCAGTACATATTCCGTACTGACCCCCTTTCTTCGGGAGGGGGGGGGGGGGGCTGCGTTTCATGCCACGCAGGTGTACACAGATGAGTAGAAGATGTTCCAGCTGGATTGGCGAGCTCCATTTCTTCCCGGAGTGCTGCCGAGTCAGAGTGTTTATGATATGGTATCTTGAGTTATGTTAGAGACTTTGCAGACAGTGTCATGTATATAATATGTCAGTCTTATAAGTGGCTCTGTAAGCCGAGGTATCATTATGTATTATGTTACAGATTTCATACGATCACATATTTCGCTTGATTTGAAAAGACGAGAAGCATGTTGTTATTTGAAAAGCTTTCCTTATGCATTCTTTCATGATTTAAGAGTCCAGTAAGGTTATGAGTATAACGAGCGTCAGCGGGTTCGCTCGGCCCTAAGTAAGGGTCGGGTGACCATCATACCCTATCGAAAATTAGGGTGTGACACTAACCCAGTAGTTATCCTTAAGTTTCGAGAAATTTCGGTACGAGTTTCCTCTAAAATCATTACTATCCCAAACCTGCACACAGCCCGTAAAAATACATCCAATGCCTCATAGGGCCAAAAATATAAATATACATACGATATACAACTTAGCCACACAGGGCTATCAGCATAATAAGATACGAACTGATAAAACTGGTCTCACATATCATATATGATCACCCTTTTTTTTTCTTCAAAATTTCAAATTTCCCTTCTAAGCTTTTGGTTAATCAAATTTCCTTATTTCCTTCAACTGATTCTACTAACATCATCACTTCAAAATTTACCTATAACACTCTAACATCCATTAAATGAAAAACCTTGTCTTCTTTTATTAATCATTTTAATCTTAGGATTCCAACAATTCAAGTTCTTACCGTGATCCTACTCCGGAGCCTTGGTCTGGTGCGAATCGATCCAATGGTAGTTCGGGAAGTTGTCCCTCTTGTTGTCCTTCTACAAGATGCTCAGTGACACCCGTATTTTCTGCAAACGTACCAACTACTTATCCTTCTAGATTGACCACAATTTTCATTTGAACACAGTTCCACAGATATCATCAAGCTTGGTCTACTCGAATTTACCATCTGCAGACTCTTCGGCCTCACAAAAGGCCCTGCCTTATCGAATAGTCTATCATAATGTGTGTTATATTTTAAACATTGGGACATTCTAAAGCTAATCGCGACAAGTTAAGGACAAGACTATTTTGGAATAGGGGGTAGAAATTTTTAATCTCCGATTTTGTTTTAATCACAAGTTACTTATAAATTTTATTTGGTATGGAAGTATTATTGGAGATTGGGGATTAATTGACCAATATTAGATTATTAAAGTGGGATTAATACTTAATCACATCATTAATTGGCCATAGTGGCCGTGTGGGCCCCACCCGTGACGTGGCCAAGTATAATTGGCCCACGTTTTGGGTGGGACACATTTCCAGCCCTTGGAATTTATATATATACCAATATGATGATTCATTCATCCATTATCTATTTCATTTCACCTTCACAAAGTCAAGAAACCTAAGAACTAGAGAGAGAAAGCTCTCGGCCATGGCTGGCCGAGACTAAGCTTGGGTGTTGTTGATCAAAAAATTATTTGTCCAAGTAATTCAGCTCATTAGGAAGTGTATAATAACGCGGAGCTGAGCTTAGAGCAACAAAAACAAGAATAAATTCAAGGCACAAGTTGGAACCAAGTTGAGAAACCAAGTATATAAGGTAAGGTTCAATCTTCTCTTGAATGTGTTGTGAATGATTTGAACGTGTGGTGATGTGTAGGTGTGTATAAAAATTATGTATGTTGATGTTGGAAGGCTGTCCAATCCGTGTAGGGGCTGTTCTAGGAGAAAGTGATGAATTAATTTTGCTTGGTATTTGATTGTTGTTGTTATGAATTGTATGGAGAAAATGAAGGTTTAATGATTCTAGGTTAAAGTTGTAATTGTTGTGGGCTGTTGTAGGAGTTAATATGATGTTAATATAGTTTGTTATAGTTATGTAAATGATGTTGTCAACATGTGGTTGTTGGTGTAGTTTATGAAATTGAAAGAAAAGAATGTGTTGTTGTCGTTCTTGTTGAATTGGAATTTCGGGTGGTATGGTGTATTGGTTGGGATGTTTGAGGTGTTATGTGGGTTGTCTGAAGCGTTGTCGAGTATTGTTTAAATGGTCTCGGGTTAGCACTTGAACGCATGACCATTGGTGTTGGCTTGATTGTACGTAGTTGATTTGAATGTAAAGGAAATGTCGCCAAATTGTTTAGAAGGGAGTTACTAACATTAGGATGCGTTTTGTCACACCCCAATCTTCATCAGGGCGTGATGGGCACCCGACTCTCCTCAGAGTCGAGCGAACCCTTAAACGTTCGCGTTACTAAAACCTGTCATTTCAAAATTTTTTAAAACATGAAACTTTTCAAAATAGAGATCACTGTCTTTATACAGATTGTGAAAACCTTCAGTCAATCACGTAATTTTTACCAACTGACAACATCTGAAAATACACACTCTTTTAACATCTATAACTGATTCGCGCTCCTCGTCACCCTATCCACGGACACCGTCGCAAAGTCTCTAGGATATACAAATATCATGACATAAGTGCTTGACTCGCAACACTCCGAACCGAAATGGAGCTCGCCATCTCTCGCCGGAACATCTTCTAAAATAACTTCAAATCATCCGGGAGTACTCGCGTGGTATGAAACGCACCCCCAAAGAAAGGGGGTCGGTACGGAAGATGTACCGAATATGTAAAGCATCTCGAAGCATGAATCGAAAAGTACAACAAGAAACAAATTTAGGATGCCCGTATGAATTTAATGTCTAAAGAAAATAGTCCCTTCGGACGGCCGCTTCCTACTTAATAATAATAATAATAGTAATAACAATGATAGTAATAATCCCCTTCGGGTTTGTCGGTCCCGACATACGTCTATCCCGGCCCCTTCGGCATGCCGGTCCCGAAATAAAATGATGGCCCCTTCGGGGCATGCCGTCCAACATACGTCTATCCCGGCCCCTTCGACATGCCGGCCCCGACATAAAATGATGGCCCCTTCGGGCATGCCGGTCCAAAGATACGTCTATCCCGGCCCCTTCGGACACGCCGGCCCGACATAATACTCCTAGCCCTTTGGGCATGCCACTCGTGACATACGGCTACCCTGGCCCCTTCGGGCATGCCACTCGTGACATAATACTAATCCTAGCCCCTTCGGGCATAATAATAATAATAATAATAGTAATAGCGTTATGGAATGTAGACATAAGTCGTAAATGGAATGAAATAATAAAATTGCACACCCCCTTCGGAGTGGTTTTGGAAAATCTGAATAATAAAATATCGCACTCCCTTAGGAGTGGTTTTTGAAAGTCTAAATAATAAAATATCGCACTCCCTTCGGAGTGGTTTGAAAATAAATTTTTTTTTACTTCTTTGTACAAAACTAGTTCTTTTAAAAATCATTAGTGAACTACAAACGCGTCTCAAATTAATCCGAATTAGCATAAGAAAATTTACGACCATATGCACGCAAACCAATGTTAAGACTCATTAGACACGTTTACTTACCGAGACCTGAAAGCTCAGGAACGGGTTTCGAGTCAATCCGACTTAGTATGAAGAAGTTACGAGCATTTGAAGTACAGAACATTCTACACG
Organism: Lycium ferocissimum; assembly: GCF_029784015.1. NCBI lineage: Eukaryota > Viridiplantae > Streptophyta > Magnoliopsida > Solanales > Solanaceae > Lycium > Lycium ferocissimum. The sequence continues at coordinate 2,805 of NW_026726271.1, read as the reverse complement.
TGTTTCGAAGCCATTTTTGGAGAACCGAAGCCATAATCATATTAGGAACACTATTGCACAACAAGGTATATTAGAAAACTTAATGAAATGTTTAAAACACTATCGTTTAGTAGTCGGGACAATAGCCAAAAGTTTCCTTTACTTATCGCACATAAATAAGTCAAATGGAGCAATACGAGAAGTCTCGGGAATTGTGGGCCCACTTCAGTCAAGTCGGGGTGGCGTACATAAATTACGAACATTAAGCCTTGTGAAGTCATCTACGAAAGTTTCAGGGCAATCTAGTTCCGTTTGTGAAAGATACGGATGTGTAAACTATTTTTCTATCAAAACATAAAGTACCTAATTCAATTACATTGAATAAATAAGGGTCAAAAATTAGGCTCGATTTCTAGGAACCGAGTTTCCCGAGGCTTGTATCATAACCTATTATGTCTAGGACATGCCAAAAGAAGGAAAGGTAAGGCTTTACATACCTTTTCCGCTTCTTACGCTTCTCCAATTTCAAGTTCCGAATGCCCCAAAATCTACAATTGGTCACAGATACCAAACATTGATTATAAGCCTTTAAGTATTCAATCTTAAATCAACACTTGTCTACAAAAATTTGGGCAAAGATCTCCCCGTTTATATGCCTAGCCCGTAATTTACAATTCAGAACCAACACATCAACAACAACACCAAATATATTACCATCATTTTCAACACCAACATATACCGTAAAATAGCCCGCACATTATTTTCCAAATTTTCCAACTAACCAATTCGCGATATAACTATTTAATAATTTTATTTCCATAAAGAAGTCGAAATTAACACTAACAACATTAATAACAACATCCTCCGCATTCTACAAGTTAAATACATTTGTTTTCATCCAAAATTTTCTTCAAACCCCATTCCACAATCCAACCATACCAACAAACGAATTTATCGCGCTATTTTCTTCGTTCTAATCCGTTAAAACTCTAAATAAACTTGTTAACAATGAAAAGGAACCTTATTCATACCTTAAGTGCACAGCCACAACGTCCACCCTCATCTCTTTAGTTGATTTTTAACTCAAATCGAAGGCAACGCGACGTAGAACACTTTTCTCTTCATGGGCTTCGGATTCGGGGCTCCGATTTTGGTCCAAAATTGGTTTTCTCTCTAGGCTCTCCTCTCCTTTTTCTCTAGAGTTTTCTAGGTTCTCTTGGTCTGAAAATGAGGGAGAGAAACCGAAAATTTCAATTAAAAAGCATGGGTGATGGGCCTGACCCGAATTGGATTCGGTTGGGCCGGATTTACTGTTCAACTCAACCCTCCTGCCTTAAAATGCTCATATCTCCTTATACCGATGTCACCTGTAGGCCCATGACCTACCGTTGGAAAGCTAATTCAATTCTCTACAACTTTTATTTCTGGAAGTTTTCCCAAATTCCAAACTTATAATGCCGTTTTTGCCCCTCCAAGTCAGGTCATCCGAAAACGCTTTCTTAAATCGTCCTTTTGGAGGGCTTACACTCATTTTTGGCTTATGGGTCCTTCTTAGGATTTGCTCAACTTCACATGTACTACCCATGTATCTCTTCATATGTCTTTTATAAGGTCCCAACGTGTGGGCCCCACCTTAACTTATCGTAACGAGGGTTTTTCGTTAAATAACTTATGAACCAATTCACACCATATTGTCTCCAAATGTCGTATGTGTATATATTCTTAGACTTAGATCACCCAATATTCATCCTTAATACTTGTTTGACTTAACTCCTTTTCGAGCTCGTACCACGCCGTCTATGATTTTGTAGCGCAAAATTTTTTTCCGGGGTGTAACACGTTTGAACCTCTTCGTAAGTTAATCGTAATTCTTGACGTCTTAATATAGGTTGAGATACTATTGGGCAGCGTATACGAGTTGCGTTGCGAGTAAACGCTAAAGGTATGTGAAGCCTATCCTTTCTTTCTTTTGGCATGTCCTAGATGTAAGCATGAAACGATGTGAGCTTTGGGGTAACTCTATTCATATTCCGAGCATGTTTTATGATTCCTATTCACTTCTTGATATTGAATTCTTATGATGATCGGGCTATTGCCGTCGAGTCTTTTGTATGAATAAGTAAGTAAATGATGTATAAAAGTTCCTATTCCCAAAAGATCTTATAATGAATAATGTCATAACTTTTTGTAACCGACTCCTGATTGACTTGACACATGCTTATATGACTCCCGAGGCTTTCCTTAGTATATTTCTTAATGACATTAGCGGAAACTTAACATGACTATCATTTTAATACTCGAGCGCTGACCGCCTTACTTTGTCTAATGAATCTCAAATGATGTCTTATATGTATATGGTTACTTATTACTCCGCTCATGCTTATTGTTACATCTTTCACCGAGTCCCGGCCGACATGTTCTCGTGCACGAACTTTTATTATATCATTCACCGAGTCCCCACAGAGGGCGGGACACGTTATATGTATATGTATATGATGATATGATGACATGATGATATGATGATATTGGGATGGCGGCCGCAGAGGGCACACGATGACTTATTTCACCGAGTCCCTCACTAGAGGGTCGGGACACATTATATGTACATGTATATGATGATTTTACTTACCGAATCCCTCACTAGAGGGCCGGGACACGTTATATATGTATATGTTCAGGATAATTATCTATTTATGTCACTAGGTCCCAGAATGAGTTGGGTATGATATGGTCTCATATGATTTATGTTCAAAGGCAAGCCTTGGTTTTCTCAAGTCATGGTTAGTTTGGTACCCTTATTTCCAAGATAATCCCGTTACCATACTT